>NW_004524854.1:788552-798011 GCF_000260255.1 Octodon degus
TCTCCCTCCATTGTTGAGAATCAGGTCCTGGAGACTTGTGTCAATACCAGTGAGACAGTAGTAGGACTGTGGTTAAGGTGCACATAATAGACAGGTGGAACTAGAAACACGAAAATACATCATGCAACATTAGTAATAGGAGCCAATAGGTGTTTCCTAACCTTTTTAAAATTTTATTGTACTCATCCTGTTGCTCTTCTCTGCCAATGATCTCACTTAACTTTATGATACTTGCATGTGACTAGATACCATCTCTAATCTTTCTGGTTCACTTCAAAACTCCTAGATCCTCCCTTTAAATTCTTCCCTCCTGTGTCTTAAAACTGCCCAAAACCTGTATGATCATCCTGTGCCCTCCAACACCGATTCTACTATATTTTACCTAATTCATCTCTATCCTACTCCCTATCCTTGTGAACCCCTAACAATAGGGTAAAATCGATCCACTAAGTAGAAAATCATTGCATAACAAGTTCCTAGTATTAGTTGGATTACATTTCTGTAGACTTTTCTCCTATGGTTATAGATATTAGGCTAATAGTTACTACAGCTGGTCAGTAGCCAGATAAACACATTGTCTGGAAGAAAGATAAGTTTGCTTAATAGATTGAGGGGGAGGGGTGGCCAGGGAGATGGCTCAGTAGAATAAGCACTTCCCTGGCAAGCACAAGGGCCTGAGTTCAATCCTCAGTTCCACCACAAAAAAAAAAATTGTGCTTGAAAAACTTGTTTTCCCCTTGCTGCAGACTAAAGCTAGACCCATGTCTATCACCATGCAGTAAATTAAAGACAAAATGGATCAAAGATCTAATTATTAAAATATAAGCACTCAATTTACTGGAAGAGAAAATAGGTTGAAATCTTGAAGATATAAATGTAGGCAAAGACTTAAGAAACAACAATCAGACTGCAAGGGAACTAGTGCACAGAATCAAAATAAACCTATTTAGAAAGTTTTTGCACAACAAATCAACAGAATGAAAAGGCCAACCCACAAACAGGGAAAAAATTATACCCAATTTTCTTTCAGACAAAAGGATTTCTATCTAGAATGTATAAAGCATTGAAAAAAATCAAAGGCCCCAAATTCAAAGATCCAACCAAAAATGGACATATGATATGAATATGCACTTCGCAGATGAAGAAATATAAATGGCAAATAAATATATAGAAAAATGTTCAACATCATTGGTCATTTGAGAGAGGGAGATTAAAACAACACTGAGATTCCATCTCACCCCAGAAAGAATAGCTATCATCAAGAAATCAACCAATGACAGTGCTGATGGGACTGTGTGGACAAAGGAACCCTTGTCCACATTTGGTAGTGTAGACTGGTGCAACCACTGTGGCACTCAGTTTGACGATTCCTTAAAAGACTAGGATTAGAGGCCCCACTCAATCCAGCTATTCTCCTTCTGTATATCGTCCCAGAAGAATTAAAAGTATCATATCACAGGGACATATATGCACCCATGTTTATAGGAGCACAATTTTTAATAACTTGAAACTTGGAAACACCCCAAATGCTTATGAACTGATGAATGGATAAAAACGTTGTAGGTTTTGTTTTTACATAATGGAGTGCTACTCAGCCATTAAAAAGATAAATTGGAGATTTTTAACAGGTAAATGGATGCAACTTGAGACCATAATAACAGATGAAATAAATCAGACCCATATATGTAAATATCATATTGTCTCACTAGTGTGAGAAACTGATTGAGTAAATAAGATTCAAAATGTACAATAGATGATGTGAATTGTGAAGAAACTGCTTAAAATTAAAGACAAACTCTGATGGGGGAAAGTTGAAGGAAAAATGGAAAAAGAAAAATATTATTTATACACAAGGTAGTTAAGATAGTTTTACAGTAAGCTCATTGAAAAGAAAGGTTTGTGCCAATATTTTTTGGATAAGACATCATGCCTATATGTTGGAATAAGAGACATGGAAATACTTCATTGAACATTAGCAATAGGTTATTCTGAATAAGAATTATAAAGACAACAATATGTAATATATTAATTATTGTAACTCTCTTACTAGCCTGGTTTGAACTTCTATTTTATTATTATTTTTACTTTTTCTCTTCAGAATCAAAATAAATAAATAAAACACATTGTTTTTAAACATTGAACATCAAGCAATAAACACTGCCCTGTAAGAAACATACATGTTTAGCCCTATACTTACTCTTTCATAGCACATAGTGAACCTTAAGTAAGTATTTCTAGAACACTAAAAAGCCTTACCTGTCAATCATCAATCAGTATTGCAACAAATGTATCTTACACGTAAATATTCAAAAAATGATACCTGGACTTATACCAAGTCAAATAATTTCCTATGTAGGTTTGTTTTAACTTATTACTTTAGTGTGTTTTAAAAATTTGCATTTTGAGCACTTCCAAATTTACATAAAACTGGCAAGAAGGAGTTGCAAAAATGTATATATACCCTCTTCCCACAGATCCCATTGAAGTTTCACCGGTTATCTAAGTAATGCTTTCTATATCACCTTGGTGGCATGCCCTTTCATTCTTTTTTAACCTGGAATAGATTCTGTCTTTTCCTGATGCTCATGTACTTGACTTCTTAAACTATTACAAAAATTTATCCTGCAAAATGTCTTTCATTATGAGTTTTACTTGGACTTCCTGAAGATTAGGCCAAAGCTGTATGTTTTTCATGGAATTATTAGAAGAATGATGAAGTATACTCAGTCCATCCTGGAAAGTGGTACATGATGTTGACTCTTCCAGCTTCCTAAGACACTGGTCACCTCACAAATATATCATCTACTCTATATGCCTGATGTGCAGTAACTGCTTTCTCCATAATGAATAAGGATTGGGGGTGGAGATATTTTGAGACTATACAAAATCCCATCCTTCATTCTATTTTCAACTACTAGTTTTAGCATCTGTTACTGTTTTCATCCCAATTTAGTTATTTCTATAATGGTTGTCAAGAGGTAATTTTGTAATTTGATCAGTCCTTTTATATTATTAGTAGATTTTCTACTGTGAAAAAGAATTTCTTTCCATTATTTATTCTTTATTTACATTTGAAAGGGATTTCTGATTATTATTTGTAGTGGATTATAATCAACTGATATACATTGTACTGGATCCTGTGAATGTGTAATTCATTAACACAGATTTTATGTATGTTTGATATATCCCATTGTGCTAGTCATTATTTGCCAGAGAAAGAGAATCAATTGGAATAATGTGCAAGAAAAAGTAGAGAAGGAGGGGGAGGTTAAAAAGAGGGGGGAAAGGAAGGAATAGGAGAAGATGAGATGAAAAAGAGACAGGAACAGAGAATCAGGACACACAATTTTGGAAGCTGAGCAAGGCATTCATTTGCCATCCATGAGGCGATCAAGGCAAGCTAGTGGTGCACTTCCAAATGTGCAAAGAAGCCATTGGTATAATTTTCAGTTTTAGCACAGGAAAAGACTAATCTCTCAGCTTGAAAAAGGACAAAAACTCCTTTGTTTCTCCTTTTGGCTCTAATTAGATTTCCAAATGGGTTGGATGAGACCCACCTATATTGACAGGCAACTCTACTTTACTCAATCTGCTGATTCAAATATTAGTCTGATCCAGAAACTGAGTCCTCTCAAAAGAATCCAGAATAATGTTTAACTGAATGTACGGGTTTTATATTGTAGGGTCAATTTGTTACATAATATTCATACCCACCATTTCTAGAACACTTCTTAGTCTGTCTTTCTTTTGCAAACTAAAGGATTCCAGGTTCAGCCAACTTTTTTCTTACTCTAATTCTAGTTGCAATCCTTTCTTCAAGAATTTTCTTTATTGCACAGTATCTAACATTCATAATCCAAGATCATACTTAAGTGTTAAGTATGTTTATTGCTCCCAGGGCTTCTCATTGAACTGACTTAGAAAATGTGTTTGTAAATGTATATTTATATTTCTGTATATATACATATTTGCAAACATACATTATATATATATATATATATATATATATATATATATATATATTTACTGAATTCACCACAATGCCTTTCATTACAAATTAACACCTCCAGGTTCAGTCTGGTTTTACTCCACTATGTGTATCTAATTGATTATCTAACAGCAAAAAAAGGTGATTTTCTTCAAAATGTGTACTTGTTTGTCAATGTATGTACTCAATGTACTTATTCATTTGTTAATTCCTTCTAAATATCCAATTTTGCCAGACATGACTTATACTAACCCATTGCAGAGTTTGATGTTCTTCAGTGAACAGCCAACACTACTATTATTTAGCCTTCTTACCACATTCAACTCTGACCAAATCTATCTATCTATCTATCTATCTATCTATCTATCTATCTATCTGTCCATCTACCTGTCAATACTGTGGTTAAAAACACACATAATATTAAATTTATCATCTTAACCATTGTGAAGTGTATCCACATTATTATGCAGCATGTCTAGAACTTTTTCATTTTAGAATTTTGAAGCTTTATACCCACTTGAAAAGTAATTCCTTTTCCTCTTCTCTATTCTTTGACAACTAGATTTGGCAATTATGAAAGATTTTAAATAAATTTGGGTGTACAAAGATCTTCTAAACATTCTTCTTTGAAAACAATTGACTCATTTTTACAAATGAAGTTATTGGGTCTAATGGTAAGTCTAAATTTCATTTAGAAATCTACATATTGCTTTCCATAATGATTCCACTATTTTATATTACCATCAACAACTCAAGAAAGTTTCAATTTCTCCACATACTCACAAATACTTCTTTATTAGCAGTACATGTTTGCAGTGCATAATGGTTATATTTCTCATGGAGAGCTGGTACTTGTGCTTAATACATCTTTGCATCCCCTTCTCCTCGCCTACCACCTTCTCCCTCCATTTCTCTTCTGCAAAAGCTCTACCTCCCTATTTCCTATTATCTATTTTCCTTTTGCTCTTTAATTATATCTTAGACTTCTTATATAAAAGAAACCAGGTGATATTTAAATTGTGTGTTTGATATATTTCTTTTAACATTATGATATCAAAGAACAGCAATTTTTCTAAAAATGGCTCAATTTTATCCTACTTTTTGGCCTACTAGTACTGTTTTGTGCATAATTCCCACACTTCTTTCATACATTTGTCTTTTGAGGGACAACGTAATGTGATGACTTTAAGTCTTTGCCTAAGATGCCAAGAAGGTAAACAGTTGGTTCAAGTGAAATTTCTGCTTTTAGTCTTCTGAGGAATCCGCATACTGATTTGTGTAATGGTGATGCTAGTTTATATTCATACTAAGAATGTAGAAGATTTTTCCCCACAGTCTCACCAGCATTTGTTATTATTTCATTTCTTAGCAATAGTCATTTTTTTCTGGAAAAGACAGAATATCAGTGTCATTTTAGGTTTCATTTCTTTAATGTCCACATAGGTTGAACATATTTTCATTTATTTATTTGTTATTCATAGTACTTCTTTGGAAAAGTATATATTCATTTCAATTGCTCATTTTATTGTGTTTTTATTTGGGGGCCTACTTTTTAGTTCTTTATATATTCTACATAGGAGTCATTTGCCCAAATTGTAGCTGACAAAAATTTTCCCATTCTGTAAGTTTTCTCTTCACTCTGTTGGTTGTTTTCCTTGTGGTGCAGAAGCTTTTTAATTTGATATGATCCCATTGTTTAAGTCGTGATGTTATTTCTTTGTGTAATTGAGGTTCTGTATGGAAAGGCCTCGCGTGTGACTGTATCCTCAACAGGTTTGCCTGTCATCTTCTAGCAGATTAAATGTTTCTGTTTTAACATTTGGATTAGTGATCTATTAGTTTTCCCTATGAATTAATGAGAAACACAAGGATGACCACTATCAAGACTTGAAACAGCCAGAGCATTTATAGAAGAGAAAGAAATTAAAGGGATATGTATGGGAAATAAGGCATTAAAATTATCATTATTTACAAATGACATGAAGGCTAAAATTTCCAATGAAAAATCCTAGAATTAATAAACAACCTAACTAGTATAGCAGGCTTCAAAGGCAAGATATGTAAATTAATAGCATATCTGTACAGTAGTTATGAACTTTCTGAGAAAGAAATTGGACAAACGATACCATTCACAATAACATCCAGAAAAAGGAAATACTTGCGAACTAGTCTAAGAAACTGAAAGAACTCTACAATGAAAACTACAATACTATGAAAAAGAAAATCAAAAAGGACAGCAGAAAATGGAAAATACATTTCTTCCAAAACTTATATGCAGATTTAATACAATTCCAGTCAAAATACTAATACTATTCCTCACAGAACTTAAACAACTGATCCAGAGAACTGCCGGTTCCAGTCCAGATGAAGTGTGGGTGGGACCATCTTCAAAGCCCTTGGGACCCCCAGCACTACTCCACAGCAACAGCCCACCATGCCCGACCAGTGAGAATTTATGCCGCATTCTGGGGACACCCAGATCCAGTCCTAACCCAGGCCCCAGTCAGTGTGTGGGAGAGCTTCCTGGTACCCTGTATGTGCAGGACCTGCAGGTCTGAGCCCAGGCACAGCGTTGGTGAGACCCACTTTAACCCCCTTGAAACACCCACCATCACTCTGCAGTAGCCCACCACCCGCCTGCCAAGAGAGAATTTCTGCCTCATTCTGAGGACCCCCAGATCCAGCCCTAGCCCAGGCCCCAGTCAGTGTGTGGGAGAGATTCTGGCTAACCTATGCAGGTGGGACCTGTCGAACCCAGCCCAGGTACAGCATGGGTGAGACCTTCTTTCACCTCCTTGAGACCCCCAGCACAATTCTGCAGGACACCCCACCCACCAAGCCCGCCAAGTGAGAATTTCTGTAGCATTCTGGAGAAACCCAGATCCAGTCCTAGCCCAGGTCCGGTAAGTGTGTGGGAGAGCTTCCTTTCCCTGCTACTCCACCTTGTCCCCTCCAGACTCAGCTCAGGCCTGGCATACAGGCCTGGGGGAACCCTGCAACTGGAATCCCTACCGAGAGAGTAGGGACAAAGGCACCCAGCTATACAGGACAGCTATACAGGAGCAGAACATCTTTCTTCAGGGGAACAAGAGGATCACTCCCAAGGGCAACAGCTGAACACAGCAGCCTGATTCAAGCCTTGCACAGGGGGATAAATACAAAGTTTGTAGATCTGAACCTGAATTTCAGTAGGTGCTAAGGTTATAACATCACCAAAGCTCTACAACAAAGGTCAGAAGACAATGCAACACAAAATGACAATGAGAAGGAGCAAAATGCAATCACAGAACCCAAGCCCACCCCTAACAAGTGAAGAGGACACTAAGACAGAACAAATTGGGAATCACAGAGCTGGAGTCAATGAATGAACAGTTTCTGAAATAAAGAAACAAATGCAGAAAGGAATAGAGGAAATCAGATTGGAAATGAAAAAAGAAATTCCCAAATTAATAGAATCTGCAGTAAAGAATCAAATGCAGAAACATATGGAGGAAACCCAATGCCCACCCTCAACAAGAGCAGAGGACAAGAGCTCAGCTCAAATGTATGAAATAATAGCATCGATAGTAAATAAGCAACAGCAGAAAGTTATAGAGAAACCCAGAGTGGAATTCTTTTCTGAAATTAATAAAAAGAATTCTCTGAACTCATACAATCTGAAGTAAAGAATCAACTACAGAAACATAGGAAGGAAAACCAATCTGAAAAAAAAACTGCAGTAAAAGAATTAATAACTGCTTCTAAAGAAGACATTGATTAAAGAAATAGAGATTAGAAAAATGATGGATTCCTTGAATGAACAATACAGGAAAGAAATAGATGGCATGAAGCAGAATCAAAGAGATATAGAGGAACTTAACATCTAAGTCACAAGCTTGCAAAAACTTTTGGGAGAAAGTGAAGACAGAGTTTCAGATGTTGAAGACTCTGGTGCAGCTAGTGAAAAGGTAAGAAAAGAACCCTAAAAACAAGGAGGACACAGGAAAAAATAATTCATTACTTGCAAGATGATGCAAACATGAACAAGGTGAGACAAATAGGTATCAATGAGAAAGAAGGAGTCAATATAAAGGCCATTAAAACATATGGGTGGAAGTAATAGCAGGAAACTTCCCAAATATGAGGAAAGAATCTGACATTCAGGTAACCGAAGCATACAGAATGCCAAGTAACCTCAATCCAAATAAAAACACACCAAGATATATAATATTGAAGATCCCAGAAATTCAGTTCAAGAATAATATACTAAAAGCCACTAAAGAATAGAAGTAGATCATATTCCAAGGAAAACCCATCAGAATTATGGCGAACTTCTCTTCACAAACCATGAAGGCAAGAAGAGCATGGAACAGAGTACTTCAAGTCCTCTGTGAAAACAAATTTCAGCCCAGACTACAATAACCTGCAAAACTCTCTTTCAAGTTTGATGGAGAAGTGAAATACTTCCATGATAAAGAACAAATAAAGAATTTCATGATGACAAAGCCAAAAACACACTGGCTCCTGAAGATGCTCTAGAGAGGAAGCAAAATGATTAGAACTCCATGAAGGAGATCAGAAGCAACCAACAAAATACGGGAAACATTTAAACACAGGAGAAAAAGAAGTAAATGACAATGGGTAAATAACATGTCAATCGTAAGTCAATACATCTCAATTATAACCATCAATGTAAATGGACTCATTTCACGAATTAAGAGAAATAGACTAGCACAGTGGATTAGGAAACAAAATCCAACAATAAGTAACACATGGAAAGCATAAAGACATCCGTAGACTGAAAGTCAAAGGATGCAAAGCAATACTACATGCCCCGGCATCTGAGAAAAAAGCAGGGGTAAAAAACATATTCTCAGACACTATCGCCTTCAAACCAAGAATGACCAAGTGAAATAAAGAACCACCATATACCGGTTGGGGGAAAAATTCAACAGGAAGAGGTAACACTCATAAATATGTACGCACCAAACAAAGGAGCACCCAACTGTAAAAGCAAATCTTAATGGACATGAAAAATCTAATATACAATACCACAATCTAAACAGGAGATCGTAACACCCCCCTAGCAGAAACAGATAGGTCAACCAGACAAAAAATTAGTAAACAAATAAAAGAACTGAACCACAGCTTGAAATACATGAACTTGGTGGACATAAACACAGTATTCCACCCAAACACAGCTGAATACACATTTCTCTCAGCTGCACATGGGTCATTTTCTAAAATAAACAACATAATGGTCCATATGTCATGCTTAAGTCTATGCAAGAAAACAGAAATTATCCCATGCATATTATCTGACCACAGTGGCATGAAACTAGAAATAAATAGAAAAACAAACCAGAAAAAAAAAACACTAAATACATGGGAATTCAATGACACCCTACTCAGCAACCAATGGGTCACAGATGAAATTAAACAAGAAATTCAACAATATCTACAATTCAATGAAAATTCAAGCACAACTTATC
>NW_004524854.1:798879-800670 GCF_000260255.1 Octodon degus
ATTAAAAAAATAAAATACTAGGAATTAGAATACAGTCAATCGTAAAAAGATCACACACTATGACCAGGTTGGATTCATCCCAGGGATGTAAGGATGCTTCAATATTCAAAAGTCTATAAATGTAATGCACTATGTCAATAGAGTGAAAACTAAAAACCACATGATCATCTCCATTGATGCAGAAAAGGCTTTTGACAAAGTCCAACACTCACTCCTATTCAAAGTCCTACAGAAAAATTGGAATAGATGGCCTCTACTTCAATCTGGTAAAAGCCATTTAAGAAAACCAAATGGCAAGCATAATTCTAAAAGGTGAAAATCTGAAATCTTTTACTCTTAGATATGGTACAAGCAAGGATGGCCTCTATCACCACTCCTAAGCAATATAGTTCTGGAATCATTAGCTACAACCGTTAGACAAGAGAGTGAAATAAAAGGAATAAGACTAGGTAAAGCAGAAGTTAACTTATCAGTTTTTGTAAATGGCATGATATTTTACTTGGAAGACCCAAAAAACACCACCAAGAAGTTATTAGAATTAATACACAAATTCAGTAGCATAAAAGAAAAAAAGTCAATACCCAAAAGTCAATAGCCTTCATTTACACAGATGACAAACACACTGAGGTGGAAATTATAGAAACAATACCTTTTTCAATAGCACCGAGAAAATGAAATACTTTGGAATTCATCTAACTAAAGAAGTCAAAGAACTTTTCAAGGAAAATTACAATAGTCTTAAAAAAGAGATATTGAAGGATTTCAGAAAATGGAAAAATATTCCATGCTCCTGGATAAGAAGAACCAACATTGTGAATTTGGCCATACTCCCAAAATTGCAGTATATATTTAATGCAATCCTTATCAAACTAACATGAACATACCTCACAGACCTAGAAAAATCATTCCTAAAATTTATTTGAAACCATAAAAGACTTAAAATAGCAAAAGCAATCCTAGGCAATAAAACCAAAGCAGGAAGAATTACAATTCCTGACTTGAAATTATACTACAAGCTTACTGTGATAAAATCAGCATGGGACTGGCAACAAAATAGACCTGAGGAAAAATGCAACAGATTAGAAGATGTTGAAGCCACTCTGAACACACTCAATCACCTTATCTTTGATAAAGGGGCAAAACATACTCACTGGAAGAAAGATAGCCTCTTTAACAAATGGTGCTGGAAAATCGGGCGCTCTGCATGGAGAAAATTAACCTTGACCCAGATCTATCAACATGCACTAAGGTAAAGTCAAAATGGATTAAAGATCTGAAAATTAAAACAGAACCATTAAATCTACTAGAAGAGAACTTAGGAGGAACATTTGAAGACATAGGGGTAGGCAAAATTTCATGAACAAGAATCAAATAGAATGGGAAACACTTGAAAGAATTAACAACTGGGACCTGCTCTTACTAAGAAGATTTTTCACGTCAAAAATAATTACTAACAAAGTGAAAAGACAACCCACAAACTTGGAAAAAAAACATGATAATGAAATACTCACACAAAGATCTGCTTTCTCTAATTTATGACGAACTAAAAAACACTAGGGCCCCAAAATTTAAAGACCAAGTCCAGAAATAGGCATCTGAGATGAACGCACACTTCTCAGAGGAAGAAATTAAAGAAACGAATAAATATATGAAGAAATGCTCCACATCACTAGTCATCCATGAAATTCAAATTAAAACAATATTGAGATATCATCTCACACCAGAAAGAATGGCTATCATAAAGAAATCACCCAACAACAAATGTTGGAGAGGCTGTGGGGAAAAAGGAAC
>NW_004524854.1:806561-808408 GCF_000260255.1 Octodon degus
AGTTTGGAGTTATCCAGCTGCGTCTGGCTTAGGTCTGGCTGCTGTGCTCAGCTCCTTCCTGCTGCGGACCTGGGTAGGATTGGGTCTGGAGGTTCCTGGAACTCGGCAGAAATTCCTGGGCTAGGACTGGGTCTGAGGGTTCCCGGAAGTCGGCAGAAATTCCTACTCGGCGGGAGGGGTGGGAGGCGGCCCGAGGGGGCGGGAGAGGGTCCGGCCCACGCTGCGCCTGGGCTGGGACTGGTCCCGCCGGCGCAGGGTCGCAGGAAGCTCTCCACACACTCACCGGACCTGGGCTAGGACTGGGTCTGGTAATTTCTTATTATATGAAATAACTTCTCAGTAAGTTCAGGTCCCAATTGTTAACACTTTCAACTGTTTCCCATGCAATTTGATTTTTGTTCATGAAATCTTTGCCTACCCCTATGTCTTTAGGCATTCTTCCTACTTTCTCTTCCAGGAGATTTAGTTTCTCTGTTTTAATGTTTAGATCTCTAATGCATTTTGACTATAGCTTAGTGCATTGTGATAGACCTGGGTCAAGTTTTAGTTTTCAGCATATAGAGAACCAGGTTTTTCAGCACCATATTTTAAAGAGGATATCATTCTTCCAGTGAGTATGTTTGGCCCCTTCATCAATGATACAGTAGGTGAGTGCATTCATAAGGAGTTCGGCATCCTCTAATCTATTCCAGTGATCCTCAGGTCTATTTTACTGCCATTACCATGCTGTTTTTATCTCAGTAGACTTGCAGTATAATTTCAAGTCAGAAATTGTAATTCTTCCTGCTTTGGCCTTATTGACTAGGATTGCCTTTGCTATTCTACGTCTTTTCTGGTTCCAAATAAATTTTAAGAATGATTTCTGTAGCTCTGTGAGGTATGTTCGTGGTAGTTTGGTAGGGACTGCAATAAATCTGTGCAGCAATTTTGGGAGTATGGCCATCTTCACAATGTTGGTTGTTCCTATCCAGGATCATGGAATGTCTTTCCATTTTCTGAAATCCTTTTCACAGTACTGTAATTGTCCTTGAAGATATATTTGCCTTCTTTAGTTAGATGAATTCCAAGGTATTTCATTTTCCTCAGTGCGATTGTAAAAGTTATTGTTTCTATAATTTCCATCTTACAATGTTTGTCATCTGTGTAGAAGAATGCTATTGACTTTTGGGTATTGACTTTGTAACCTGCTATGCTACCGAATTACTCTATTAACTCAGGAAGATTCTTGGTGGAGTTTTTTGAGTCTTCCAAGTAAATGTCATGTCATCTGCAAATAATGATAAATTAACTTCATCTTTACCTATTTTTGCACCTTTATTTTGCTCTCTTGCCTAATGGCTATAGCTAATGATTACAGAACTATATTGAAAAGGAGTGGTGACAGAGGATATCCTTGTCTTGAGCCAGATCTAAGAGTAAATGATTTGAGTTTTTCCCCATTTAGAATTATGTTAGCCATTGGGTTTTTGTGAATGGCTTTTACCAGATTGAAGTACAGGCCATCTACTCCAAATTTTGGTAGGACTTTGAACATAAATAAGTGTTGGAATGGTCAAAAGCCTTTTCTGCATCAAAGAAGATGATCATGTGGTTTTTAGTTTTTGCTCTATTGATATAATGTTTTACATTTAGAGATTTTCTTTCTTTTTTTCTTTTATTTTTTCCATAATTTTATTGAGAATCAAATAGCAATGAGACAGATTCAAACCAAACTAGTAGGACAGTTTCAATAATTAACACATTGCATATATTCTTCCTAGTGGTAAATTGCTATACAAGATTCAGACCTCTTATCCTATTTACAAACACCATTAGAACAAATTCCTCTATTCATTAAGAGAATGTAA
>NW_004524854.1:808508-832822 GCF_000260255.1 Octodon degus
TATATATCCTAACCACTTTGAATATTCAGATACAAAGTGGACAATCATCTGTATCCCCTTTTTTGTTAAGCTCCATCATTTAAGTACTATAGGTGTGTAAACTCAGCAAAATGTTCTAAAAGTGTTCAGTAGTAAATAATAGTATTGAGTCTTCCGCTTCACTGGCAATGTCAGAAATTATTGACGTGAGTCATGGATTTACTTAGTATACTTCATTTTTATAGTTTTCTCCTAGATGGTTAAGACCAAGGTAAAGCAGGACCTATGCAACAAGCGTAGCTTTGGAGTCTGATAAGGTCACTGATATTCCGACAGCATTTATCCTGAGATCCTGTACCTCAGATTGTAGAACCTTTGTCAGTGTCAGCCAAGTGGATGAGTCATGGCCATTGCTTGGGCAAAGTGCACTCTGTGAAAGAGTGAGAGAATGTTCTTTCTCCATGTGACTCTCTTTAGGCACACTATACATCATCGATCACTTTCGGCTTTGGTCCCATGATCTCCTTGATCAGCAAATTTAGTAAAGTACCGAGTTACATGACGTTACAGTACAAGTTCTCATATGTCCTGAGTCTTAATTGACCTTAGAAGGCTAGGGCCAAAATGTGGACTTTCCTTGCAGCACTTCTTTTTATCTAATTTTGGTCTGCAAACTTAGGTTGTTAGCCATCCAGAAGAGAAGCTTATTGTTATTACCATACAACCTAGGCTGTTTAGCTTAACGTCACTATCTGTCTGAATATCAAACATCTTTGGCATAACACGGAACAGGTATTTTTCATCAAGTATTGATATGTTGAATTTTAAGTCCCTATAGAATATGATGAAAAAAACATTTAAAAATTAGAATATATTTCAAAAAAATGCATATAGTATTATATACTTCTTATGTTTACACTTAAGTCAAAAAACTAGCCATATTTAACCTTAAAGCAGGACAGTCCCACAATATTCCTTTCCATATCTCTTGCCTTCATTCACCACCCCCTTCTTTTTGAACAATCATCTACCCAAGAGACACCACAGCAGCAACTGGCATGTCTAGACAAGCAGCCCATTTTCAGAAGACCAGAATGACAGGCACTCCAAGCATGGAACTGCTATTACAGATTACCACATTCAGTGCATTTGATTAGTTCACAGGTATCAGTATATATAGTTAGAAAGGGTGAGAATCTTTCCAATTAACTGTTAGATTCAAAAATCTTCTGGAGATTCTCAGGATCATTGCCTTGCCCATCTACTACATATAAATGTATGGCTTGACATTATCAAGTTTCCTAGCTCTTCTCCTTTCCCTCTTTTGATTAGTTGGTCTCAAAATTCTGCTTTACTTTTACTTGTATTATACATTTCTATTGGTATTTCTGCTTTGGAGTTCTTATGCTAGGGGATCTATATGATATTTACACATGTGTGTCTGGTTTATTTCACTTATTAGTATATCTTCAAGTGGCATCCACTTAAAAAGGTTTCGAGTTTATCATTCTTTATAGCTGAGTAATATTCCATTGTGTAAACATACCACATCTTTTTCAACCATTCCTCAGGTGATGGGCATCTTGGTTGTTTCCAAGATTTGGCTATCACAAATTGTGCTGCTATAAACATAGGAACACATATATCCGTATGATATGATGTTTTCAGATCCTCTGGGAAAAATCCAGTAGAGGAATAGCTGGTTTAAATGAGATTTCCAGTCCAACCTTTCGAAGGAGTCTTCACACTGATTTCCATAATGGTTACACCAGTCTACATTCCCACCAGCAGTGGAGAAGGGTTCCTTTTTCCCCACACCCTCTCCAACATTTGTTGCTGGGTGATTTCTTTATGATAGCCATTCTTTCTGGGGTGAGATGATATCTCAATGTTGTTTTAATTAGCATTTCGCTGATGGTTAGTGACGTGGAGCATTTTTTCATGTACTTATTCACTTCTTTAATTTCATCCTCTGAGAAGCATGTTATCATCTCAGATGCCCATTGCTGGATTGGGCATTAAATTTTGGGGCCTTAGTGTTTTTTAGTGCTTTATAAATTCCAGAGAGCAGAACTTTCTTAGAGTACTTAGTGTCTCTGTTTTAATGTTTAGATCTTTAATTCATTTTGACTTTAGTTTAGTGCATGGTGATAGACCTGGGTCAAGTTTCAATTTTCAGCAATTAGAGAGCCACTTTATCTACCACCATTTGTTAAAGAGGCTATCTTACTTCCAATTAGTATATTCAGCCCCTTTGTCAAAGATAAGGTGTCTGAGTGTGTTTGTAATGGCTTCAGCATCTTCTAATCTATTCCATTGACCTAGAGATCTATGTTGTTGCCAGTACCATGCTGATTTCATCACATTAGCCTTGTAGTATAATTTTGTGTCCGGAATTGTAATGCCTCCTGCCTTGTCTGTATTGCCAAGGATTGGTTTGATATTCTAGGTCTTTTCTGGTTCCAGATACATATTAGGTATGATTTCTCAACCTCTGTGAGGTATGTTGGTGGTAGTCTCACCTCGATTTCATTAAATCTGTACAGCAATTTTAGGAGTATGACTATCTTCATAATGTTGGTTTTTCCTATCCAGAAGCATGGAATATTTTCCATTTTCTGAAATCAACTACAATCTCTTTTTTAAGAGTACTATAATTTTCCTTGAAAAGAACTTTGACTTCTTTTGTTACATGAATTCCAAGGTATTTCACTTTCCTAGGTGCTATTGTAAAAAGTACTGTTTCTGTAAATTCCCTCTCAGTATGTTTGTTGTCTGTGTAGAGGAATGCTATTGACTTTTGGCTATTGACTTTATAACCTGCTATGCTACTGAATTTCTGTATTCATTCTAGAAGCTTGTTGGTGGGGTTTTTGGGTCTTCCAAACAAAGTATCATGTCATCTACAAATAAAGATAATTTAATTTCTTTTTTTACCTAGTCTTCTTCTTTTTATTTCTTTCTCTTGTTTAATGGCTGTAGCTAATGATTACAGAAATATGTTGAATGGGAGTGGTAATAGAGAGCATCCTTGTCTTGTACCAGATTTAAGAGTGAAAGATTTCTGTTTTTCCCCATTTAAGATTATGTTAGCCTTTGGGTTTTCATAAATAGCTTTTACCAGATTGAATAGAGGCCATTTATTCCATTTTCTGTAGGACTTTGAACATGAATGAGTGTTGGACTTTGTCAAAAGACTTTTCTGCATCAATGGAGATGATCATGCGGTTTTTAGATTTTGCTCTATTGATAGAGTGTGTTACATTTATAGATTTTTGAATACTGAAACATCTTTTCATCCCTGGGATGAATCCTACCTCGTCACAGTGTATGATTTTCTTGATGATTTGCTGTATTCTATTTGCTAGGATTTTATTGCGGATTTTGGCATCTACATTCATGAGGTATATTGCCCTGTACCTCTCTTCCTTAGTTGCATCTTTCCCTGGTTTTGGTATCAGTATAATACTTACCTTCAGGAATGATTTTGGGGGGATTACTTCTTTTTCAATTTCATGGAAGAGTTTGAGGAGTATAGGGACTACATCTTCTGTAAATTTCTTGTTGAATTCAGCTGTGAATCCATCCGGACCTTGACTTTTCTTTGTTGGTAGGTTTTTAATTACATCTCATATTTCATTGGCTGTTATTGGGCTTTGGGAGTGGTTATATCTTGTCGAATCAGTTTTGGTAATTTGTACCTTTCTAGAAATCTGTCCATTTCTTCTGTGTCTTCTATTCTGTGAGAGTAAAGATTCTCTAAGTAGCTATTTATAATCTCCTGAATTTCCACTGGGGCTTTGGAAATTACACCCTTTTCATTCCTTCTTGCTTGTATTTGAATTTTTTCTTTCCTCTTTTTCATGTGTTTAGCTAGTGATTTATCAATTTTATATAATCTTTCAATGAACCAGCTTTTTGCTTTTTTAATTCTTTGAATTTTTCTCTTTGTCTCAATTGAATTACTTTCTACTCTAATCTTTAGATTTCTTCCTGTCTTTGGGCTCTGTGTTTGGTTTGCTCTTCCTTTTCCAGTTGTTGAAGGTGCAGCATTAGGGTAGTTATTTGTTCCCATTCTGTGTTCCTAATGTGTGATTTCACAGCTATGAATTTCCCTCTGAGAACTGCTTTCATTGTATCCCATCACTTACAATAAGTTGTGCTTGAATTTTCATTGAATTTCAGATATTGTTGAATTTCTTGTTTAATTTCATCTGTGACCCATGGGTTGCTGAGTAGGGTGTCATTTAATTTCCATGTATTTAAGTTTTTTTCTGGTTTCTTTTGTCATTTATTTCCAGTTTCATGGCACAGTGGACAGATAATGTGCATGGGATAATTTCTGTTTTCTTACATATACTTAAGCATGACCTATGGACCAGTATGTGGTCTATTTTAGAAAATGACCCATGTGCAGCTGAGAAAAGGTGTATTCAGCTGTGTTTGGGTGGAACACTCTGCATATGTCCACCAAGTCCATTTGTTTCAAGCTCTGGTTCAGTTCTGTTATTTCTTTGCTAAGTTTTTGTCTGGTTGACCTATCTTTTGGAGATAAGGGTGTGTTAAGTTCTCCTGTTAAAATTGTGATGTTAGATATTATATTTTTCAGGTCCATTAGGATTTGCTCTATATGGGTGGGTGCTCCCATAATTTGCGCGTACATATTTATGGTTGTTGCCTCCTCCTCTTGAAATTTTTCCCTAATCAGTATATAGTATCCTTCTTCATTTCACTTGATCATTGTTGATTTGAAGTTGAGATTGTCTGAGAATAAGATTGCTAATCCTGCTTTTTTCTGAGGTGCTGGGTCAAGTAGTATTGCGTTCCATCCTTTGACTTTGAGACTATGAATGTCTTTATGAGTTAAATGTGTTTCTTGCATACAGCATATATTTGGATTTTGTTTCCTAATCCACTGTGCCAGTCTATTTCTCTTAATTCGTGAATTGAGTCCATTTACACTGATGGTTAGAATTGAGATGTATTGACTTACGATTGACATGTTATTTACCTGTTGTCATTTATTCCTTTTTTGCCTGTGTTTAATTGCTTGCTCTATTTAGTTGCTTGCTTCTGATATCATTCATCAAATTGTGATTACTTAGGTCTCTCTCTAGAACATCTTTCAGTAGCCTGTGTAGCGTGGGCTTTGTCATCATGAAATTCTTATTTTTTCTCTGTCATGGAAGTATTTCTCTTCTCCATCATACTTGAAACAGAGTTTTGCAGGGTATAGTATTCTCGGTTGGAATTTGTTTTCATAGAAGGCTTAAGTACTCTACTCCATGCTCTTCTTGCCTTCATGGTTTGTGAAGAGCAGTCGGTTGTAACTCTGATGTGTTTACCTTTGAATGTGATCTGCTTCTTTCCTTTACAGGCTTTCAGTATATTATTCTTGTGCTGAATTTCTGGCATTTTGACTATTATATATCTCCTTGTATTTTTAATTGGGTTGAGGTTACATGTATACTGTATACTTTGATTACCTGAATACCAGTTTGTTTCCTCATATTTAGGAATTTTTTTCTATTACTTCTGCTTATAATTTTTCAATGTCATTTGTATTGATTCCTTCTTTCTCATTGATGCCTATTAAATATTGTTCATCTTTGCATTTTCATGCAGGTGATGCATTATTTTTTCTTGCATCCTAGTTGTTTTTAAGAAATCCTTTCTTACCTTTTCACTAACTGCACCAGCATCTTCACGATCTGAAACTCTGTATTCACTTACACTTAAGCCATTTTGCAAGCTTGTGATTGAGATTTTAAGTTCCTCTATATCGCTTTGACTCTGCTTCATTCCATCTATTTATTTCCTGTATTGCTCATTCAAGAAATCTGTCATTTTTCTAATCTCCTCTATATTTTTTATCAATGTCTTTTTTAGAAGCAGTTACTAATTCTTTTACTACAGTGTTTTTTTCACATTGGGTTTCCTCCCTATGTTTCTGTAGTTGATTCTTTACTTCAGATTCTATGAGTTCTAAGAATTCTTTTTTTATTTCAGAAAATTCTGCTCTGAGTTCCTCTATAACTTTCTGCTGTTGCTTATTTACTATCGATGCTATTAATTCATACATTTGAGATGAGCTAGTGGAAAAGAATTCTGCTCTCTGTTCCTCTATTACTTTCTGCTGTTGCTTATTTACTATAGATGCTATTAATTCATACATTTTACCTGAGCTAGTGTCCTCTGCACTTGTTCTGGGTGGGATTGGTTTTTCTCCATATATTTGTGCATTTGATTCTTTACTACAGATGTTATTAATTCAGGGATATCTTTTTTCATTTCCAGTCTGAGTTCCTGTATACCTTTTTGCAATTGTGACTTTATTTCAGAAGCCATTATTTCATTGATTTCAGCTGTGTGATTCCCAATTTGTTCTGTGTTAGTGTCCTGTGCACTTGTTATGTGTGGGCTTGTGGTCTGAGATTGCATTTTGCTCCTTCTCATTGTCATTTTGTGTAGCACTGCCTTCTCACCTTTGTTGATCTTTGCTGCAGTTATAGCCTTAGCACCTACTGAAGTTCAGGTGCAGATCTACATAGTTTGGATTTATCCAGCTGTGCCTGGCTTGGGACTGACTGCTGTGCTCAGCTCCTTCTTTCTGCCATCCTTGGGAGTGAACCTGTTGTTCCCGTCTGGCAAGATGTTCTGCTCCTGGACTAGCTGGGTGGTTCTGTCCCCTACTCTCTCTGAAGCTATTGCAGTTGCAGGGTTTCATCGAAGACCTGTATGCCAGGCCTGAGCTGAGTCTGGAGGGGAAAAGGTGGAGTAGGGGGGAGAGGAAGCTCACCCACACACTCACCGGGCCTCGGCTAGTGCTGAATTTGGGGGTCTCCAGAATATGGCAGATACTGTCACTGGGTGAGCAGGTGGGGTGTGGTGCTGCCGAGTGGTAGGGGTGTCCCAAGGGGTAGAAGAGGGTCTCACCCACGGTGCACCTGGGCTTGGACCAGCAGGTCCTGCAGGTGCAGGGTTTCTGGAAGCTCTCCCCCACACACACTGGGCCTGGATAGGACAGGATCTGGGGGTCCTAGAATGTGGCAGAACTTCTCATATGGTGGACGGGGTGGGGGGATGCTGTGGAGTGTTGGAGGGTTCCCAAGTGTGTGGGAGAGGTTGTCACCCATGTCGCACCTGGGCTTGACCAGCAGGTCCCACAGGCACAGGTTAGCCAGAACTCTCCCACACACTCACTGGGCCTGGACTAGGACTGAAGCTCCCTAAGATGTTTGACTCAGGACACAGGAGAACTTGTACTGTAACGTCATGTAACTAGATAGTGTCCCAAATATTCTGATTAAGGAGATTATGGGGCCAAAGAGGAAAGGGATTGATGATGTCGAGTGTGCCTAAGGAGAGTCACATGGAGAGAAAATATTCTCTCAGGCTTTCACAGAGAGCACATTGTCCAAGCAATGGCCGTGACTCATCCACATTGCTGACACTCACACAGGATCTACAATCTGAAGTACAGGATCTCAGGATATATCCTGAGGGGATTTCACTGACCTTATCAGATCGAAAAGCTACAACTGTTATTGCATAGGCCTTGCTTTACCTTGGTCTTAACCATCCAACAGAAAAGCATAAAAACAAAGTATAAGAAGTAAAGACATGGTGTGATGTTGAGCTGTAGGGGACTTAGGTGAACAATTTCTGACACTGCCAGTGAAGCGGAAGACCCAATACTATTATGGACTACTGGAGTCTTTTAGATTATTTTGCTGAGTTGACACTCCTATAATATTCAAATGAGGGAGCTAATCAAAAAATGGATACAGATGAATGTCTGTTTTGTATCTGTGTATTAAAAATGGTTAGGATAGATTTATAGTTACATTCTCATAATGAATAGAGGGATTTGTTCTAATAGTCTTTGTAAATAGGATATCATGTCTACATCTTGTACAGCAAATAACCATTAGGAAGAGAGTATGCAATGTGGTAATTATTGTAACTGTCCTACCAATTTGATTTGAAACTGTCTCATTGTTATATGTCTCTCTATATCATTATGGAAATAAACCTCATCCTCAAATTCAAATGGAATCAGGAGAAATTCAAAATAGCAAAAGTAACCCTGTTCTACAACAGCAAAGCATGAGTTATCACAATTCCAGACTTCACTTTGTATCAAAATCATATAGTGACTTCAAGGAAAAAAAAGAAAGAAAACATGGCACTTTCTCAGAACAAGCATGTGGATCAATGTAACAGAATAGAGATGCAGAAAAAACCCAAGACACAGCTAGAAAACTGGTCTTTGACAAAGGGGTCAAAAACATATGCTAGAAGAAAAATAGCATCTTTATACAATGGTACAGGGAAAACTGGCTAATGACATGCAGTAGATTCAATCTAGGCCCATATTTCACACCATGTTCTAAACTAAAATTGTCAATACTTTCAGTCTCTTCTCTTGTAGTGGCAATTATAGCAGGTATGATGTCCTATCTCTTTCTGGTCTTGATTTGTGTTTTTCTTATGATTATTAATGTTAAGCTTATTTTCACATGACTATGAGATATTTATGTTTTCCTTCAGGAATTGTTTTTTTCTAGTGAAGTTCCTTGCTTAGTTTTAACCAGGTTATTTATTTTTCTGTTCTTAACTTGTGGGAGTTGATTCCATGTTCTTACTATTATCACCATTTTAGATATTTGACTTGAAAATACTTTCTCCCGTTCAGTAGGTTGTCATGCATGATGTTCCCTCTTCTCTGTGCTGTCCATGTTTGTGTGATTAATCCCATTTGCTCATTTTTGTTTTCAATGTCTATAATTTTGGTGTAATGTCTAATAATTCAATACCATGTAAAATCAGTGTCTTAAAGTATTTCCCTACATTTTTAATTAATGGTTAAACACATATATAAGAACATTAAATGTATTCTGTTTAATGCGGCAACAATGACATTTCAATGCATGTGTACATTGTGTAATATTCAAATCAGACTCAGTATGCCTGTCCCCTCACACAATTTATCATTTCTGTATAGTTGGAACACTTACAATTTTTATTTCTGTCTTCCTCCTCCTCCTCTTACTCCTCCTCTTCCTGTCCTCTTCTTCTTCCTTGTCTTCTTTTTTTGGTTTTTAGACAAGGTCTCACTGTGCAGTTCAGGTTAGCCTTGAACTCACTTTGTTGCCCAAGCTGTTCTCAAACTCATGGTGATACTCTGCCTCAGCCTCCCAAGTGCTGGGATTACAAGCATGCCCCACCAAGCCGAGCTTTCTTCTAGCTTCTTGAAATACATAGTACACAGTCATTATCTATTTTCATGCTACTGTGCAGCAGCAATTGTGAACTTTATACCTCTAACTTTTATCAATGGAGTTTAAGTCTTAGATCTTGCCCTTAGATATTTAATCCATTTTAGTTAATTATTATTGATGATGTAAACTAGAGCTGAGCTTCACTTTTGCAAATGAAGTTGTCCCAGTGTCACCTATTGAACAGAATATCATTTCCCCATTTTTCATCTTGGAACTCTTGCGAATAATCACTTAGATATAAACAGTCAATTTCTGGGTTCTCTGTTTTATTCTGCTGATCTGTATGACTTTTTATATCAGTACCAAAACACCTTGATTAATATTGCTTTGTAGCATGTTTTCAAATTAGGAAGTGTGTTCCTTCAATGTTTCTTCAGAATTGTTTTGTATATCTTGAGTCTTTTGAAATTTCTTATACATTTCAGGAGTTTTTCCTATTCCTGTAAAAGATTCATTCTACTGACATTTTATTAGATATTGCTCAAAATCTGTTGACCACTTTGAATAGTGTGGACATTGGAGCAGTACTAACTTTTGCAATTCATGAACATAGAATCTCTGTATTTATTTGAATCATGTCCTTTCATTAACAATTCTCACTAGTTAAATATTTCAGTCTTTTACTTTACTTTTGAAGTTTATTCTTAAATATTGTATTTTTGATGCAGTTGCAAATGGAATTATTTTCTTGATTTTCCTTTCAGATTGATCACTGTTGGTATATAAAAATGTAACTGATTTTGTATATTGACTTGGTATCCTCTAACTTTGAGAAAAAACATTTGCCTTCTTAGATTTTTATAAAGAAGGAAAAAATTGAAGGAAATTAAGAAGAGGAACTGGAGAAATTTTTTTGGGGGGTGTTCTTTTTTTTCTTGAGGTACCAGGGTTCGAAATCAGGGCCTTGTACATACCAGGTAGGTGCTTATGTTGCTGAGCTATATCCCCAGCCCTAGAAATGGAATTTTAATGTTATATGAAAGATTCATATAGTACAGTTAATACCGAAGTCACATTTTAATAATGAAGGCATAATATATAGAAGTCTAATGCAAAAATCAAGTAGAGTCAGAATTACATCTTCATAGCTCTTATGATTCTGTATTCTTCAAGACCTATTGTACCATCTCACAATAAGTGCAGCCTAGCAAGTCATTTCTCCTGTTGCAGAATATGGCAGTTTTTCCTTAGTTGTACACCAGAATGAGTACTTTGAGGGGCATATTATCTAAAAATCAAATAATAGCCATATCTTCAATCTATGTGCAGCAAATATTGAGACCAATTTGAAGAGCCTAAAATTTCAGGTCACATTCACATCTGAATATAAATTTATTAGCTACAATTATTCAAGCCATTTAATTTTTCTTTATCAATACCTAGTCTCCTTACTTGTAGTTATGCTTCACTGAAATACTTATTCATTTACCAAACATTTCCTGAGCAACTACTATGTGCTAAGAAATGCTCTACATACAGAAGATATAAAACAAACAAAAGTCCCAATTTTTATACAGCTTTATATCCAATAGGGAAGACAGACAATAAATAAACATATTCATGTTGTACAAGATGGTGAAAACAGCTGTGAACAGAACTGATGTGGATGACATTATAGAATGTCTGACTGGCTGATTGAAATTAGCTGCTTGCAAGTGGTGTTTCTGAGCAGGTGCCCTATAAACTGAAATCTAAAAGACAAGATAACACCAGTCACTCCAAAGATATGACAAAGAGGACTGGAAGAAGAAGGACCAGCTCATGTAATTCACTAATGCAGAGAGAAGCCTAGTATGCTTCAGGAAACAGCAAAGCAGGGCAAAGGACAGAACATCATGAGAAAACGGACATGTCCCACTGAAGTATGAACCTAAGGACACAGGAAAATTGAAAATAAGATTGAAAAAACATACTTTTAAAGGGGGCCCACTGGACAAGATGCCAACCATGCCCACTTGCCATCATTTTCCCAAGAGCCTGAAGCATCTGTTCTAGCAGTGACTCTTAAACTTGAGCAAATTTCAGAATCCCCTGAAGGGCTTGTTAAAACGCAGATGCTGAATCTTGGTCCCCAGAGTTTTTTATTCACTGTGTGTGTGGTAATGTCTGAGTATTTGCATTTCTAACAAGTTCCCACATGTTGCTGCTGCTGGTGGTGCAGGAACCAGCCTGAGAATCACAGTGTCAGTATTTTATTCTTCTGAAATATCAGGTATCTATGGGCAGGTCCTAACGCCCCCAGTAAAAATCTGATAAAGATGATTTGCATAGATCCCCGCCAAAAGGATATTCAGTAATATTGTAGGTAATATTTGTTACTATATTTTGGTGAAATAAAATAACACTTTTTCATATACATTTCTCCTATTTCAGTGTCTATAAAAATAATGTCGAATCATTTTCATGAGATAACGGAGACCCGAAAATTTTTCTGATTATCTAAGGTGTATGTTAAATAATCCACAGGAAACATTTCCTAAAATTCTATATCCCTTGTGTATTTCCTCAAAATCTTTATTGCTATGTTATAATAAATAAGAATATATAGTAAATAATGATGTAAAATTTACATACAGTTTACAAGTAAAATGGGAGACTTCTTAAAATTCATGATTTCATTCACTTTCTTAAAGCTTATCCCCATTCCTTTGTTCTATAGTTGGGGAATCTGAATGAAACACGTTTTCAAGGCCCTTTTCTTAGGCAGCAGACAACGTTGAATATTTTTAAGGTTCTAAAACAGGATACATTTTGGAAGACGCTGTGAATTTGAGCTGGGTGAGTGGCTATGAACAATAGTTGAATAAATTCACTCAATTGCATAGTGAAAGATCATAGTCCAGGCCACCTTGGTCTCCCTTAATTCATAGCAATGTTCAAAATCTCCCAGTCTCCATTTTCTACAAGTTGCCCCCCGGTTGCATGATCCAACAGATCCAACATTATCTGATGTCAAAGGCAGATAGTAATGCTGTCCCAAGCCTTAGGCCTGCCATCCTCTGTGGATAACTGTTTTCCTTTGGAAAAATCAATCTATTGAGTCACCACACAAATTGAGCTCTCCTATCAGGAGCTGGAACGTATCTGATCCATAAAACCAGAAAACTGGAGTACACAGTAGCATTCTATACTCAAATAAAAATGATATATATGAAACCAGCACCAAGTACTTCCTGATACATAAATAGTTACATGAAGATATTGCCAAAATTCCCATGATCCCCTCTGCCATTATGGACTACTCTTTTAGCCTCCACCTACAGCATCATGGGGAGGTCCCTATGATCACATGATGCAAGAAGAAAAGATTTGGGCTTGATTCACACATTAATCTCCATACTATACAGACATCACACCAATGTGCTCAGACCCAACACTACAGGCATCCACTGCCGCATCTCTGAAGGATGATGGGAAGAGACATTCTTCTGGTAGGCATAACTCAAGTAGTGCAACAAAATATTCACTTTGCCTCCAATTAACATTGGACTAAAGCACCTGCTTAGGCAGAGCGCTGTGGCTGAGGTTCGATCCCTAGAATACCGCCCCAGCCCCAGCCCTGGGGCCTGATGAGACAGCAACTAAGACTGGGTGTGGTGGCACACCTGGAATCCCAGTGCTTGGGACGCTGAAAACATGAGAATCACTATGAGTCTGGTCTACTTAGTGAGACCCTGTAGAACCTGTACTAAATATTAAATAAAGAAATAAATAAATAAAACTTTGGTAAGAACTTGCAAACAAGAGAATTTGAAGGAAGAGGTGTGTAAATAGGCCTCTCTGAACAGGCTCCCTCACCAAAAGAAAATATATTTGTGTTTTATGTAACCTCAACTAAGAGTGATCTCAGCAGAGGAAGATTTTAATAATCAAGCAGAAAGGCTGAGCCATTCTGTTGATACCACTCGACCTCTTTCCTCGGCTCCACATCATCACCTCAGAAGCCCATGAACAATATCCATGGTGGCAGGGATGAAGGTTATGCATGGGTGCAGCATAACTTTTGCTCTCCGTGACAAAATGTACCATGACCAATTCTAAGGGCCTAATCTGTCAGCAACAATGATCAATTCTGAGTCCTTGATGTGGCATCACTTTTCATGGTGGTCATCAGTTATATGGTGAAAAGTTGATTCACAGAACTGAAAGCCTATGATGGAAGGATCAGAGTTTTTCTTACTTAAATAAACCTGTACTGTATGGATTTTCCTTTCCTGAACACAATTCTTCAGCTAAAACTACCACACTGGACCTACAGAATGTCTTATTCACCACAATGATATCATATATAGTGCTGTTTCACATCAAGGAATTCATTTCATAGCAAACAAAATATGACAATGAGACCAGACACATGAGATTCACTGATTTTAATATGTTCCCCACAATCCTGAAGCAATTGATTTGATAGAATGGTAGACTGGCCTTCTGACTACACAGTCACAACACCAGCTATGTAAAAATGTCTTGAGCCAGGAGTATTACATTCTCCAGATTACTCAAACGCATACCTAAAAAATTGTTAATTTTTAAGACTTAATGCTTTGTGCTTGTTACTACAATTTAAAAATACCAAAATGAGTCCTCAAGGCAATTCTCCTTTGCTGTAATTCTGCCTGATATCTTCTCTCAGACACTTTCATGGAGCTCTTTCACCTTCTTCTGAATGAAACCTTTCTTAACCATTCTACCTAAAAAAAAAGCATCCCTTTAATCTCACTACTCTTTTCAGTTCTGTCATCCCACTCACCTCTTTTACTGTCCATCAGGACATCTAACATCTTCTAATGTACTGCGTAATATATTCATTTTGGTTATCTCTTCAGCTTGAATGTGAAGTCTAGAACAGCACATTTTAAAAATATTTTTTCCACTGATAGATCTGCAGGATCTAGGATAGTACCTAGCAATTAACCGGTTGTCTGATATACGAAGGGCTTTACAAATTCAGATTATTGAAGTCATTATTATGAATATTATTAAAAAGAAAATACATTTTCTGTTTCTTCTGATCAAAGATAAATAGTATTGCTCCCAATTTCTCATTATCACTGCTGACAAAAATGCTTCTTCCAGAAGAGATTCTTATAATTGTGTAAACAGTGCTGATATGGTGAATAGAAGCTAGAAATAATTAGTGATATTGATTACTACTCAGCCATTGCTCATTGTCCTGAGAGGTGGGCAAGATTATACTTCAGTAACAGACAACCACCAAAACTTAGTGACTTAAATCAATAAAAAGATGTGTTTCCTTTTTAAGCTATTTGTACAATACAATTTGGCAGAGGAGATGGGTCGTTTTTGTTTCACATGGTGACTCAGAGATCCATGATGACAGAACTTCCATTATCTTATAATTATTCCATAAAAACATAAGACTTCAGGCTTTTCATGACAAAGATACAGAATAAGGTGAATCACATTGTGACCATAAAATGGTTTCACATAAAACTGAAACAGATCCCTCTTACTTAACTTTCATTAGCCAAAGAAAATTCCTTGGCCACACCTAAATTCACAGAGACCTGTAAAAGACTAAAACTAGACATCTTATCAAGACTACAAAATGCCTACTGCTGCAGTAGGCATTATAGAAAGAGAGGAGAAAGACTCCATCCTTAAATCTTGAGGCATTCACAGAGGACAGGAAAAGACAGACAAGCAATATAAAGTAATAATTCTGATAATAAAGATAACTACTGTCCTTGAGCTTTAGAACAGCATATACATATAAGTAGTTGCACTGAAATGTCATAAATCATAGCAAGTAAGAACACAAAGTGCATTTAGACTGTGTGCATGCAAATCCTAATTCTCTCTGTGCTATAGGCAAACTATTTACCCTTGATGGGCTTCAGAGTCTTTGACTATAAAGCAAAGACAGATTGAAATATATTCTTATTATGAAATATTAGACTAGTTCTCAGTTGGGATTTGCATGAATTAAATAATATTATATGTGCTAAGGGAGAAAGATGGCATAGTTAGTATTCAAATAATCCTAACATTACATATCTTATCCAGTTGTGTTACCAGGAAGTACTTCAACTCATAAGCACTACTAATAACATACAATAATGTAGAACATTATCTCTAATAAGTGACACAACAATATATATAATATTAGTGAATAATACATGATTGTGGTATTATTAGGTTTAATAGTTATATAATCTATATTAATATTTCCCATCTTCCTTCTGCAGTTATTCTTCCTCAACCAATATTGTTATTTATTATTGTTTCCATGAAAAGTTTTATCATATTACTGGTTGAACTTCCTTAAAGACTTAGCCTCAATGATAAAGTCCAGGTGTAACGTGCTTAAAATTTTATTCCTGCCTAGTAAACCTCTTCTGCCTCCCATTTCACTTCATACTTAGGTATCAGTCATACTGCGTATTCATTACATATGTTTGTGAAATGAATTCTTATTAGTATAAGTCAGGCCACTGCTGACCAGGAATTTCTCTCATTATCCAGAGCTTTGGGATCAGCAATTATATTTCTAGCATATGATCCTTTGTTACAGAATATGGAATTAGGGGTAGGCAGTGACTCAATTTGGGCCAATCAGATTTATTTTCCAGAAAGAGCTCTCTAGTGAAGTAAGAATTATCACATATCCATTGAAGAGCCTATGTTTTGTATGGAAATTTTAAAGTATTGGTAGCTAGTTTAAAGAGAAAAAGAAAGAGACAGAGAGAAAGACATAAAACATGCTATAGTAATGGAGAACCAGAAAACAAAAATCCTGGTGGCATTTTCAAATTCTGGTGTCATTTCTACATTCCAAGTCATTTCCTTGAGATATAGTTTTTGTTTTTTTGAAAAAATGTTTTTGTTTTCTTAAATAACATCAACACTTAGTTTGATTGCCATTTCAGAATTTTTTTCCCAGGAAGACTAAGGAAAGTTTTCATTATTGCATTTCTGTAGATATCTCCATTAGAACAGCATCTCACTAAAATATTGGTGATTCTGTGCCCATGTCTATCTCCCCTTCTAAACGGCTACATGCCTCAAAATAAAGGTCATGTCTTCTCACATCTGTATGATATAGTGTCTGACAATAAGACCCTAGAAGTGTTTATGACTTCCACACGTCTTACTTGAGCTTGGTTCTAATATACAAAGAAGAAATTTCCAAGCAGGAACAGAAGAGTTGTTGTCTCATTTAAGGAAAACTCTGGTTTATTTTACCCCTTTGGATTTTGTCTTAAATTAGTTTCCTGTAAAGGACCACTTAAGCCCTTCGTATCTTACTTCTGTGTATGCTGAGATAAGGAGCAAGTAAATAATGGAGCACTCCTGTCTCGCATGCTCTCCACAATCACTTGTACCACATCTGAAGGACGTCTGAGAGGTAGAGGAGCTTGCAGTAGATTTATTAAGACTTTATTAGGAATTTAGAGAAAAGAATGGAAGAGCACTTCGAGAATATCTTTGTAAATCATACATACACCATTTTGGCAGCCTTCGTATTTATTTTTCACTCACAAGAAATAAAGCAAATGCTCTCAAAACATCTTGTGAACTATAATCTATCCCCTCAGGAATGTTTCCTGACTCTCAATAATGTTCTTCCTTATGAACACACTGGATCTGCCCTGTGGCTTCACACATCTGGAAGGTAATTTAGAGAATCTAATCCAGGGGCCTGGGCTTCATTTTCAATCAGCAGGTATATTGAACTGTTGCTATCTCTGAATAAACATCTGGGTTTAAACAATTTTACTAAGCATACTTTTACATTACAGATTATATCATTGGAAATTCTCTGTGTGTTCTGTGAAAACAAAGAAAAGTGATTCAGATATTACTTCAAATAGAAAAGGTCACAGTTTGATAGAAAACATTTTAGATATGTTGACACAGATACATATTTTCATGTTATTTTATTCGTTAAAATGTCATGTTTATGCGAATCAAAAAGTCACTTAGTTTACAAAATCCCAGCCAGGTGAGTAGATATCAAAAGAGGAAAAAAAATAACTATTGAAGCCTCTATGCATGCAAGTACTTTGTGGTTTTCAGTGAAATTAAGTAAAGGCATAGGCATTATGCTGACAGTGTTGCAGGGTATCCTTTATACCATTTTTGCTAGGCAGGTGTAGTGTTTGAAGTAGAAGGATCACTGCCAGTTTGAGGTCAGCCTGTGTGATTTAGTAAGTTCAAGGCCAGCCTGCATTAGATAGAAAGACTTTACAAAAGAGAGAAAGAAAGAAGAAAGAAAGAAGGAAGGAAGGAAGGAAGGAAGGAAGGAAGGAAGGAAGGAGAATTAGCATCTTCTGGGTCTTCAGTGTACCAATACCATTGCAATATCAAATTTCTTATTGCTTTTTGTTGATATTAACCTTCAGAATTTGATATTCTTAAAATGAGAATTGAATAGTAGATGGGAAGTAAATATTCATCTTTACACTCACCATAGCTGAAGATGTGCCTGAGCTGGCCAAATTCCAATCCATTCATTGTGGGCTATGGGTATATGGGCAGCAGCAAGTAACGCAGGTCTCGAATCATTCTGATCATCACAGTGGCCCATAGCTGTTCCTTTCCTCTAGAGGACAAATCATACTCTCCTTTCTTTACCAATTACACTGCAATTTATTGTAGACTTCCCAAAATGGTTAACCCAGATCAAACTGTTCACTGATGACAAAAGCATATCCTTTCAACACAAACATTGTGTGGGTCATGTCAATCTTCACTTATTTGCTCAAAACCTATCCACTTAATCAGTCATTGGATTTCACATCTTCTTGGGTTCTCCAGACAGCCTAACAGCAGGATTATATACTATCAGATAACCATAATACAATAACCCACTTTATTGTCAGATAATCTTTCCCAAGATCCCCATTGGGTGCCTGCTACTGAGGATCATAGAGAGCCCTATTTATACTATGCTTGCACATACATCCACACATATACATATGAAGGTTTAACTTATAAATTAGGTATAGTACATTAACAGCTATAATAATAATAAAATAATTATAGCAATATTTTGTCAAAAATTAAGTGAATATAGTCTCTCTCGCTCACTTTCTAAAATATCTTACTGTAATTTCTCCTTTTTACTTAAAGAAAGCACCTTACAGCTTTTTTTCTTTACATATCCAAATTACTGACATCATTACTTTTTATTAATTTTATTGAGAAACAGCAATGAGACAGTTTCAAAACTGATTAGTGGGACAGTTTCAATAATACTTGCATATTGTTGTCTTCATGCAGGTTATTCATAGTATAAGATGCAGACATGATGGGGTGATTATCAAGTAAAATGAGGGTAAGTGGACTACAAGCACTGTGATATCATACTGGCTCATGGTATAGTTGAGTGACTAATAAATGGGTAGCGTTTGCAAAGTGGATACACTGGACAAAGGTGATTTCTTTCTTTCTTTTTTTTTGTAGGACAGTTTCAATAATTAACACATTGCAGGGTTGGGTGAGATGGCTCTGTGGTCTAAAGCACCTACTTAGAACAAGCTTAGCAAAGCACAGGGACCACGGTTCAATCCCCCAGCACCACATGCCAAACAGCCCCGCCCCTGGTGGGCTGAGCTGGCCACACACACACAAAAAAAAATTTAAATAAAAAAAGAATAATTAACACATTGCATACATTGTTCCTAGTGGTTAATTGCTGTACAAGATGAGGACTTGATATCCTATTTACAAACATCATTAGAACAAATCCCTCTATTCATTAAGAGAAAGTAACTATATATCTATCCTAACCACTTTGAATACACAGATACAAAATGGACATTCGTCTGTATCCCCTTTTTTTGTTAAGTTTCATCATTTATATACTATAGGTGTTTAAACTCAGCAAAATATTCTAAAAGAGGTCAGTAGTCCGTAATAGTATTGGGTCTTCTGCTTGACTGGCAATGTCAGAAATTGTTGACCTGAGTCCCCTACAGCTCAACGTAACAACATGGCTTTACTTCTTATACTTTGTTTTTATACTTTTCTGCTGGATGGTTTAGACCAAGGTAAAGCAGGACCTATGCAACAAGAGTTTTAGCTTTTGGGTCTGAGAAGGTCAATGAAATCTCCTCAGGATTTATCCTGAGATCCTGTACCTCAGATTGTAGAACCTTTTGGACAAAGGTGATCTCCATCCAGAATGGCATGAGTTTTCATCTCATTTCTCAGAACAGCACAAAATATAAAACCTATGAATTTTGTTTTTCTGAACTTTTATATTTAATATTTTTAGACTAAGGTAACCACAGCTAAATGAAACCAGTGAAAATGAAAGCATTTGAAGGATAAATTATTATACAATGTTCAAAATGCTCTGCAACTTGTGGATTAGAAGTTTCCTAACCCTGAGTTGATGGTTCTGTCTGAATATCCTAATTATAGCCAGTTGACATTAATGTAATAAATTGGAGCTATAACCCTTAAAAATTCCAATATTCATCCCACAATCAGATATGAAAATAAACAGTGAACACTTTAATTTTAAAATTTTATTGCTCTAAATGCATTGCCATTACTCCTCCTGAAATACTATCCCTTGTCTTAAATGCACTTATCCCATAATTCCTGCCCCTTTTTGAAGCAGTTCTGGAACTGACTTTTCCATGTTTGTATGAGGAATGATCAAAAATATTTTGAGCTCTACAATATCCAGATCCAATAGCAAGGCAAGCATGCAAATCATTAGAGCATCCTATTCTCTGGGAAAGGCACCATGCAGCCTCTGATTCTCCCCTAAAGTCAAGATGATGAATGAAGATAAATTTTGTGAATTTTGTCAAATATCAAGGCAGGCACAAGAGCACCACTAAAGACACACTCAAAAGAATAATCCCAGAACTGTTTCAGAAAGTGGTAAGAATAACAGGATAGGTGTGTGCGAAGTAATGGGGAATACTTTAATGACGATTCATGACAGTGCATGAATAATACTACAATAATTAATAATTACTATAACTTTTACTGTAATAATTTTTTAAAATTTTAAACATTCGCTGCATTTTGGCTCATACTATAAGCTTTTATTAATAGACTTTAAAATAGCAGACGGGGGCCAGGGAGATGGCTCAGTGGAATAAGCGATTCCCTGGCAAACACAAGGGCCTGAGTTCAATCCCTGGTTTCATCAAAAAAAAATGGCAGACATTTTGTTTAGTGATGAAAATTGAGTTATTAAAGAAGAAGACAGTCCTTGGCCACAGGGACTTTCATCTGTAGAGAGGAGACAAATACGGGAACAACTGTATTAGAAGCCAAAATGAAGATACATCATATCAGAAATGTTGACTGTTGTAAGATCATAGAATAAAATTCCACAAATCCTGCCCAAGAGGCATAAAGTTTCATGATAAAAGTAATGCTTAACCAGAGCCTGACAAATTAGAGGATTTTTGATAGGGAAGGAAAAACTCTAAGGGAAGAGAAAGCACAGGCCAATTTATAGAAGTACTGAAAAACCTAGAATTTTGGCAGGAGGCAATCATTTGTTAAATTTGAACATGACAATGGATAATTTAATAGGAGTTAAAAGTTCAAAGTATGCAACAAGGTGAAGTGATAACCTACAGAATGATGAAAAAATTCCTAGCTACTCCTCAAATAAAGGTCTAATATCTAGAATGTGTGAACAACACAGAAAAATCAGAACTCTCAACTTTAAAGACCTGATCCGAATAATGGGAACCTGAGATAGATATACTCAAATGAAGAAATACAAATGACAAATAAATATGTGAAAAATTAAAAAGAATTCAAAGTACGGTAGTACTAGATTATGGAGATCCTTGAATATCAGGATTCAAGTGTCTGTTTTGCAAAAGGATTTGTATTTTAGGAAAATTGATAAGGGCTATGTCCAGGTTGGCACAAACTCATGTGACTTATCTTTGCCACTGTTTAGCTGTGAGACCAAGAATTAGTCAATTAAATTTTCTAAACTATATCCCCCATGAGAAATATGAATTATTACCTTCGTTATGCTCAAAATCTTTTGGTAAGAATTATTGATTAGGAAAAGCTATCTAAAACAATGTATGAAATTTATTCATGCACTTATTTATTATGGTAACAGGAATCAAACTCAGGACCTCATGCTTGCCAGACAGGTGCTGTGCCACTCAGCTATACCTCAGGCCCTAAGGTATGCAATCTAGTAATTGTTTAGTGAATGATAGGAGGCTACAAATCAGTTCTAAGGAGTGACTATCACATAAAAGACTTGGGAAGATCAGGTAGGATGTCATTGCGGTAGTTCAACTAAGAAATGCTTAGGTATGAGCTGGAACAAGAAGAATTAATGGTGACACAAAAAGCAACTCTGAACTTAGACAAGAGGGGAAGTAATGGAAGGAGAAAATTAAGATGTCTCAAATACTTCCTATGGACAGCTAATAATGGTGCAAAAACCAAAATATTCTGGAATAGGCACCTGAACGGGCATAGTAGGGGTGCCTTATGTAAAGTTAATACACCTGCTTATGATACGACAATTTCAGAAGTTATTCATACGTCTCTGTGAAGTTCTGTGGTTATAGCATGATGTTGCAATATCCTTAGTCCATTTCTCTTTGTGATTCTTCCTTGGTAAAGTCTTGTCAGAAGTCTGTATGGGACAGATACGCTTTGTTTTCCTTGTACATTTTTATGTTTGTCTTTACTTACTTCTTGCCACCAGAAGTTTTAAGTCTTCAGAGTATCTATTTGAGCATGGGACAAAATAATCGCTTGTTCAGATTTTAATGTAGGATGAAGCCTCCCTTTAATCTAGACAAAAGTAGAATAGATGTCTAAGGTTCACAGTTTTTCATAAACCATCGTTTATAAGACATGTTAAATATAGAGAGCTTTATAGTATCCCTGCAAAATATGTAATAGTATTGTATAAGCAGAACTGATTATGAGCATATTGGATTCCAAAAGTGGAAAGGACAGGGAGAGAAAGGATAGAAAGAATTAAACAAGAGGGATATGAAGAGTTAAGTGTAAGTTTCCATGAGGTGATGGATCCTGAGGAAATACTTCACTAAACAGGTGACAGGTAGGCAAAAGAAATGAAAAACTGTACCATGTAATATCTCAGGGAAGAACTCCCAGGGACAGGACCAGCAAGTGGATAGGTGCAGAATTGGGCTGTCTAGAATGCTTAAGGAGCCGCAAGGCCTTGATAAGGGACATGTCTTTCTGGCTGCTATATTTAAAGTACTATAGAATGAGGAGGGTAAAAAGCAGAAGGACAAAGCTCTCAAAATGGTGAAAGCCTATAGCTGGTGTGTGGGTTATCAATTTATTGCTTTAGCTTCAAAATCAGTATGGTATGTATCTCCTGATTCGACCCCAACTGATATATCTAGGTTTATTAAGCTACAATTGTTGGTTAAAAAAATTCTAGCTCCCCTTCCTCCATGCCTTACATCCCTGAAAACCTTCTCTTCTGGGAAATATATAGGAGTAACAGGTGTTTAGACCACGAGGCTGTGATCACAGGCCCCATCATTACTCAATCATTTTCCATCTGGAGGCAGAACTCACAAAGCTATAGCCTTTGCTTAAAGTGTTCTCCACTGAAAAATAAATTAACTCATTTTAATGCATATTTAGATTTAGACATAGTAGAGAAAATAGCAAGGCAATAATGAAAATTAGCTATAGAATAGTCAACCAAAATATTCATAAATGCTAATTCCAGCTAATGCAACATAGATTTCTTTATTACGTCTTTTGCAGTATCTTTTTCAGATGTAAGATTGTTCGTAGATAAGAAAATGAACACTCATGGTAATAACTGAGAGTAATTATGCATGTTACAAACACATAGTTGAGAAAATAATAACAAAGGCAATAGAGAAAAAACATCAGTTATGCTTTTTTGAGAAAAATTCAAATGATGCCTCACTCAGAAATACTTACATAATCAACACTTAATGAGCTGCAAAATGCAGTACTCCTCTTAATTTCCAGCAGGTATTATAACCTCATAAAAATCATGTTATTTTAAGCAAGAAAAAACTCATAACTATTACAGAGGCAAACTCTGTGCTATTTTACCATAATAAGGTTTTTCCCCTTCCTGACATTCTAAATGCCTATAATTTTAGTCACTGAGACCCTATATAAAGTTTTACTAGCAGAAAGCTGAAGTCTCTTATTATCTTGGCTATTTATAGAGCACAGATTCACCTGATATCTGGGGCTGTGGCACCCTTGCTTTTAATGCTAATATCAAAAATGCAGTAGAATCAGAGCTGATAACTGACCTTTGAGTGACTGAAAAGCACAGCTGAATTGATTTTCATCAGAATTGTTATTTTAAAGTGAAGAAAAACTTGGCACAAAATGGAAGATAAACTTATAATGGAATTTAGTAATATATGATTGGAACTGGGGGGGCAAACATTTTCACAGATTTTTTTAAATTTCCCTAATAAATGTGGTTGATTTCAGGTATCTTTGAGGTCCCTGCTGAAAGTTTAATGAGGGAGACTACATAAATATTCACTTTTGTACCCCCAGTACATGACTAAATTTCTAAAATAGAAAAGACTCAGAAAATATCAAATATACTACATCATTTGAAAAATATGTGATAAATGTATCAAGCAGAAAGGAGGTGTTAAAATAAGTTTCTTCATTCATTTCCTGATTAAGGCAACAGAATGTGACAGTGTTTTCCAAATCTCAGTCATAGTTTGTCTGGCATGTCCCTTATTATTGTTTTCCTATCACCGTTCTGTAAATTGACCGGCATTTTCCACTTAAACAAATTTTTCTTCTTCTTAAGCCATAATACCCATGAAATTGGAAATAGTCTGCGCTAATTATATTTTACCATGCGTAGAAATAAATGCATAACTTCTAAATTAAAAAGTTTTTCTAAATCCATGAGCACAAAATATCGATTTATTCATGTTCTTCAATTTCTTTCATCACTGTTTTCTACTTTCAAAGGTACAGATTTTTTTTTCTTTTCAAAGTTTTATTGATAGACATATAGCAATGAGACAGTTTCAAATCAAATCGAAAGTACAGTTTCAACAAATAATACAC
>NW_004524854.1:833787-841530 GCF_000260255.1 Octodon degus
ATGCTTCTCATGTTTGCACATAAGTCCAAAAATCTCACCATATACAACCTTGAAGCAGGACTGTCCCACAGTATTCCTTTTCTTGTCTCTTGCTTTCATTCACCACTCCCTTCTTCTTGAACATCCACCTACCCGAGAGACATCTTAGCAGTAACTGGCATGTCATGACAAGCAGCGAAGGTACAGATTTTTCACCTCCTTGCATAAACTCACAACTAAGTTTTGATTTTCATGGGTTTTTTTTCTTTTGTTTTGCTACTATACTTAAAATTATTTTCTTAATTTCATTTTTTGGATAGCTCCTTATTTGCATATAGAAAAGATTCTGGTTTATATATTGATCTTTATATCCTTCAACTTTACTACCATCACCTATAAATTCTAGTCTTTTTTAAAGAAATATTTACATTTCTCTATACATAATATCATGTCATTAACAAACACAATATGATTTCTTCCCTTCTTGTTAGGATGTATTTTGTTTCTTTCTCTTGCCGAATTGTTCTGACATGGTCTCCTTGCACTACAGTGGAAAGATGTAAACATCTTTGTCATGTTCCAGATCTTAAAGGAAAAGCTTTCAATTTTTGTGTTCATAAATTTGAAGAATTAATATTGTTAAAATGTCCATATAATGCAAAGAAATATACATACCCAGTACAATTCCTATCCACAATATAATCTCACTTTTCATAAAATTGAAAAAGATATCTCAAGGTGGAGGGAAAAAGGAGAGCAGGAATGGAAAGGAAAAGTAAAACAAATATGATGTGTAATGTGCCTGTACCAACTCCCCATGAAGAGTGCAATTGTCGTTGTATATGCAGACATGGACTGATAAAAGTGATGAAAATGTTTTTAAAATGGTCATGGAAATGAAAAAGACTGATTGGTCAACACAAATTTGATGGGAGAAAACCACAACCAACTATATCTTTCTATCAGATTTCAAAATATACTTTAAAGGGTCTATAATCAAAGCAATATGAAAGTACCATGAAAGGAGATAATATTTGTCAATGAGACAGGATAGAAAGACCAGAAATAAGCCTGCATTTTTGTGCTCAATTGATTTTTGGTACAGGTTCCAAGAACACAATAGGGAGACAACAGTCTCTTCAATAGAAGGTGCAGATGAATAAAATGAGATATCGTGTGAGACCACATACAAGAATTAACTTGATGTACATTAAACCCAGAATTTATGCCATAAAACTGCTGAATACAACGTAGAGATAAGGTTTAGGACATTGCTTTGAACATGGAGTTTTTTTGATATGAAACTGAGAGCAGAAAAATAAAAATAGACAGGTGAGATTTTATCAATCAGAAAAGCTTCTGCACAGAATAGGACCAATTCACGAGGTAAGAGATAACAAAATGCATAAGAAAAAATATTTACAAGCTATGTATCAGATAAGAAGTGAAAAATTCAAAGAGCTCCATAGTAAGAGAACAACTTAATTTAAAAGTACATAAAAGATTTCAACAAACAGTTTCCAAGAGAAAACACAGAAATGGCAACATAGTACATAAAAATGATGTTCAGTGTCACTGATGATAAGGAAAAAAATCAAATTTAAATCACAATGAAATATCAACTTCCTCCAGTAAAAGTGACTAATATGAAAAAGACAAAAGATAACTTGGGCCAGCAGAGATGTAGAAAAAAGCAAATCCTGCATGTTGTTGATGGGAATGTAAATTAGTACAAACATTAGAAAAATAGAAAAAAAATGCCTAAAGGAAATTCATACTACCATGTGATCCACTAATATCATTTTTGAGTCTATATCCAAAGGATGGAAATCAACATGCTACATGGATATCTGCACTTTCATGGTCACTGCCTCACTGAATGAATGTATAAGGACAACCTGGCCTGTATGCACAGTGAGCAAAGCTAGCCTAACAGAAAAGTCGTGACGACTATAACCACCAGCAGTGCCATAGGCGTGAAGCCATACAAGATCTTTGGAGTTCATATCTTACCACACATTGCCCATAATCCAAAAAAAGAAAAAAACTTCACCAAGAGTCTGTAGAATTTATCACTAAATTCAGCAACAAATTTCTGACTTGTAGTGCATTAGGATACACCATGGGACTCTATTAGACATTGGCACCCCCTTTTCCTTTCCAGATCATGTGAAGACTAAACTACAACTCCAGAAGAGATCTAAAGACTTTGCTTGGCCCACAGTGCTTTCCGTATACTTCAGTTTGGCTCAGAATTGTAAGAAGGCAGATGTTTATGAAATCAACGATGCATATAAAACACTCAGAGACAGAGGGTGAAGGAGCATAATCCTGAGAAAGGGCATTTTATTTGGGATTTAGAATATGCCTTTGAGAAAAGGTTAAGGAATAGAAAAATGGAGAGCAAAGAGCAGTGAAACCTCCAGAATGGGGAAAAGATCTGTGTGTGGATATGGTGCATGAGAGGAAAAGTTGGAGGTTTGTTCATGTATGGGAGGATGATTGTGTCCAGGTGTTTGTGAAGGTTGTTGCTTGCAGTGGCAGGGAGTGTGGGAGTTGTTTATGTACAGGGCATGTGTGATAGGTGGTGTTTAGGAGATCTTGTGTTTATCAGGATAAATTTGTGTATGAATGTTATTCACAGCGTTGTAGGACGTTTCTGGGTTTAGGTGAACTGGAAAGGTAGTGTGTTCAGTGAAGGAGTGCAGGAGTATGTCCAATGCAGATGAGTTTGGCATGAGGAATGTATTACAGGGGTATGTGAGTGGCAAATATGTGTAGGTCTACAATATGGTAAGAGGGTGAAGAGTTTTAAAGTTTAGCCTCAAACACCTGTGCTTGCTTCTTGGTTAGGAGCTTCTAAAGGTTTCCCAAAACAATGTGAACTAAACAAAGCTCGGCCTATGGAATATTGATCTAGCACTAAGGAAGACTCCAGGCCAACATGAAATATAATCATATCCAGTTGAATTTTGTACTAACTCTAAGTGACCCTGAAATATGTTGCCTGTTTCCCAGTGCAAGACTAATCACATTTGGCTTCCTTCTATTTATCAAGGTTATTATTGTATAAGGATAGATTGAATTTTGAATGAGAAAGTGATAGGATGAAATACAATGAAGTATGTTTGGAAAGTGAAAGAGTTATTTGATTAATCTTCCAGAGTCCTGCACCTAAAATAACCATGAATTGGAAGAGGCAGAGCAAAAAGCAGTGGAAATTTCTTTCTCATTTTTCTCCATCAGATCAGAACATCTCAAAGTCTTTTAGTAGTATGAGAAGTGCTCCTTTAAGAAGCAACATCTAATGACTTTCACAGTATTTCTTAACATTTTCTTGCACCTATCTCCAAATGTGATCTCATTTGCCCTTACTTTCTGGCTTTATTTCTTCTTAATCTAGTGGGGTTTTTTTCCTGTGCATCACTTTAAATAATCTTATTTGATATGGCTCCTGGAATTTCTGTCTTCACTCACTTTTCTTTATCTATTCCTCACAACCATGATCCTAAACTCATTTCACAGAGATAAGCTGGTTCTCACTAGTCTAAAAGGCATGCTTCTGATTACTGAAAATGTCACTAATCATTGCTTGAGGAACAGAAGCAGCTACTAAAAGAAAAGCCCCTGTGATGCTATCTTACTTTAGTTTTTCAATTTTAAAATTTATTTATTTTGGGTTTTTTGTGGTAAACACAACATGACACTTATCCTTTCAGCAAATGTTTGAGTATACAACACAGCACTGTTCTTTGTACAATGTTGTAAAATGCATCTCTAGAACTCTTTCATCTTGTGCAAATGAAACTATATACCATTGAACAAAACTGCATTTTGCCTTACTTTAGAACTAAGATCTACAATTTACAGCACAGATTCAAACACATTATCTTAACTCCTTTTCCCAAACCTCACTGAAAAATCAAAGTGATAATAACAAGCTGGAGGGCCGACCAAATAACTCAGTGGTTTAAAGCACCTGCAAGCAGGCACAGGGGCCAGGGGTTCAATCCCCAGGCCTGCCCTTCCGGCCCCACCCCCGGAGCATGCTGAAATGGCAATTGAGACAGGGCATGGTGGCATGTGCCTGTGATCCCAGCGCTTGGGAGGCTGTAAACAGGAGAATCACTATGAGTCCGATCTAGTAGTGAGACCTTGAACAACGTGTAGGCCCTTCCCTAAAATATAAAAGAAAAGAAATAACAAAGCTGTGATTCACAAGAAATAAAAGAAATAGTGGAGGAGAGACAATTGCTGATGAGAAATATCACCAAATTTTTAGAGCAATGAAAGCCAGAAATCAGGAAGCACTAAACTAGAATTTTTATTACAAAGTCAGCAAAGAAAATGAAAATGATTTATTATTAACAATAATTAAGAGAATCAGAATCAATAGGCACCATAAAGGACTTGATTGAGAAAAACAGAGAAGCAGCATGATTCATTTAAGGTCTGAAATAAAGTCCATTTCATCCACCTTCACTTTTATAGATATGCACAACATGGTGACATGTATTTACCTTCCAGGAAAATGACAGAAGTTTCTTCTCTAATTAAATTGAACAAACTATATGGGACAAAGTAGTGTGGAAGTTGAAACAAAATACATATGTTTAATATTTATGTTACCCAAAGCATTATAGTCATTTCTCAACAGCTCCGCCTAAATAAAAGCCAATAGTTAAAAGATCAGAAATATGTTTAAAAATCTCATACCTTTTCTGTTATCTTCTTACATATGAATACAAATGAAAGGATCAGTAAAGATTTGAGAAAATAGAAAGAACAAGAAAATGTTAATCAAAGGAACCAGAAATGGTTCCCATAACCCTAAAGAGGACAAGAAAGAGGCAAGGGATGGAAATGGAGCAGCATCAGACACAACAGCAACCACAGCCAGGCTATTCAGATAGTAAGGAAATAGAGCACCCAGAAAGGGAATTATTTTGCATCAAAAAAAGTTTAAGATTCTATCAAATAGGTATGATGACAGAGCAAGAGTTGTTGAGAATTAAAAATACGATTGTTAAGCTTAAAAGGAGTATGATTAGTAGCTCATTCCTTTCTGCTGATAGACACCACAGAGGAAGCATCATCAGTCTCTCCTCCGACTGCCATCATGTCTAAGCCGGAGTCTCACAAGGAGCCTGAACAGCTACGGAAGCTCTTCATCAGAGAGGTGAGCTTTGAAACAACTGAGGAGAGTCTGAGAAGCAATTCTGAGCGATGGGGAACACTCACAGACTGCGTGGTAATGAGAGGCCCAAGCACCAAGTATTCCAGGGGCTTTGGGTTTGTTCTTTATGTCACTGTGGAGGAGGTGGATGCAGCCATGAATGCAATGCCACAAAGTGGATGGAAGAGTTGTGAAACCAAAGTGAGCTGTCTCAGGATAATATTCTCAAAGACCAGGTGCCCACTTAATGATGAAAAAGACCATTGTTGGTGGCATTAAAGAAGATACTGAAGAACATCACCTACAAGATTATTTTGAACAATAGATAAAAATTGAAGTGATTGAAATTATGACCAACTGAGTGGAAAGAAGCAGGGCTTTGCTTTTGTAACCTTTGATGACCATGACTCTGTGGGTAAGATTGTCATTCAAAAGTACCACACTGTGAATGGCCACAACTGTGAAGAGAGGAAAGCCCTGTAGAAGCAGGAGATGGCTAGTGCTTCATCTAGCCAAAGAGGTCAAAGTGGTTCTAGAAATTCTTGGTGGTGGTCATGGAGGTGGTTTTGGTGGCAATGACAGTTTCAGTCTTAAGGAAACCTCAGTGGTCAAGGTGGCTTTGGTGGCAGCTATGGTGAGGGTGGACAAGGTGGCGGTGTAAATGGCAACAATGGATTTGGTAATGATGGTGGTTATGGAGGAGGCCTCCCTGGTTACTCTGGAGGAAGCAGAAGCTATGAAAGTGGTGGACAGGGTTATGGAAACCAGGGCAGTGGCTATGGTGGGAGTGACAGCTGTGACAGCTATAACAACAGAGGAGGCTGACTCGGCTTTGGCAGTGGTAGTGGAAGCAATTATGGAGGTGGTGGAAGCTATAATGAATTTGGCAATTAAAACAGTCAGTTTCAAATTTTGAACCCATGTTAAACTTAAAATATATTTAAAATTTAAAGAAAATTTTCAAAATGCAATGAAACTAAAACAAGAAAAGTGAGCAAGAAAAATGCAAAAGACAGAAACACAGTGCAGACAGTCTAACATCCAACAATAAAGATGTTCTGGAAAAAAAGTACTGAGAAAATGAATAGGAAAAATTGGTTGAAGAAATAAAATGAGATTTTCCTACAGTCAATGGACTTGAGTTTTCCAAATATAGCAATGTACTAAGTGTCTAGGAAAGAATAAAAACATGAAGTCTTATACGTCAAAACATTATTGGAATATTTCATAACTTTCATAAGAATTACAAAGAAATGAAAAACAGTTTATCATTGACAGCCAATGCTGAAAACACAGCGTCAAACAAGTTTTAAGCTAGAATCCTATACCTACATGAAATATTTATCAGTATGAGAAAAAGATAAAAGGAAATTTTTAAATATGTCCAAATTCATGGTCCTATGAGAAGGCAATGAGAGATGTAAGGGACGAACTGAAGTCCAGGAAACAAAATCATGAGCCCAAGAAAGCAATGAGCAGGTGTCTCCAGGGTTACTACTGTTCAATAGGCTGCCTAGCATGATCTTGTATGACCAGTAGTTCAAATTATTTAAGAAATTAATTAGTAAGTCTCAGAAGAAACTGTTAAAAGAACTAAAACTTATATGCCTCTGAGGAATAGTGCTGACAGTTGAGAGATGTGGGCAAGAGAATGTTGACTTGGATTAGTCAATTTTTGTACTTTTCTTAGATAACTTTGTGCCTAGTATTGAAATAGTACACGTGATATGATTACAACATATGGGGAAGGGTTAAATTTTTAAAATTATTGTAACAGGGGTTGGTGAGGTAGCTCGATGGTCTAAAGTGCCTGCTTAGGCAAGCTTAGACAAGCACAGGGGACCTAGGTTTGATCCCCAGCACCACATGCTGTGCCAGCCCTGCCTTCAGGGTGGGCTGAGCTGGCCCCAAAACTAAATAAATAATAAATAAACAAACACATAAAATTATTATAGCAAAAGACACTTTTCCATGAATCTCCCTCAAAATACCCCCCTTGGTTTCAACACACATACCTCATTATTCCTGCCACTTTCTGAAGCAGTTTGAATATCTTCCAAAGACACTCCTCAGTGTCTTCAAAAAGTGTGATCTTAGTCCAGTGAATGCTGCTGCTGAGTGTCATGCAACAGAGAGCCAGGCTGATAAAACATTAGCATGTGCCCTCATTCAAATCATTCATTAGGTCTGATGGTGTGACTTCTGGATCCTCTGCAAATGCAAAATGACCATGAGAGGTACACATTTTGAATGGATTTAGACCACTGAGATCACCTGTGACAGTATAATTTAAAGACACTCCTAAAGAAGATAATCAAAATTGCTTTAGAAAATGGTAAGAATTACAGGATATGCGTGTCTGAGGGGCAGAGAATCATTAAGAAGGGCTTACAAATAATGTCTTTTAGTGTAATAAATATTTTAATGTAAATATGCCCTGCATTTTTACCACACCTCAGATATACATATTATACATTTGTATGTGCATATGCACACTAAGATATCTATGTCCTTTTAGTTATCAGAAACTTAATGAAAGAGAGAATAATTTTGGGGGGAGAGGGTTACCAGGGATTGAACTCAGGACC
>NW_004524854.1:841630-843027 GCF_000260255.1 Octodon degus
ACTGCCTTGCATTTGATACACAATCAAAATGGATTTGTATTGTACAAGGTACCTGACCAAGTTTTTGTAGCAGTTTAAAAGGTATAGAAGGTGCAAATGAACTGAGACATCCTCTGCCTGGAAGGTTCTTTGGAAGAATATTGGAAGAACATTGGGTGAGTAAGTGGCTTAAGACTTAGTTTAACTCAGCAGGCATAAAGATTATGCTGGTGTGTGTCCAATCTTTTAACAACTTTGGAGGACTCTGGGTGGCTTGCAGGACTCTAGTAAACTCTCACCGTTGGCCTCTAGCATGCAGGTGTGGAGCTTTCCTAGCACCTGGGCAAATCATTTAAGAATTTTATAGGATTATTGGTGGCATTTGGGACTCTGGAGAGCTAAGTCTTTTGGCTTACAGTGCACAGGAGTGGAGCTTGTGCTGGCATTGGTCCAACACTTTAAAAGCTTAGGAGGATTCTGGGTGGCTCATGGGATCAGGGTAGATCTGGCCCACACCCACCACCCACACTGAAGCTTTGTTGAGTATCAGCCAGTCACCTCCACTAGTTGTGAGAGCCTTGCTGAGGCACACCCTGCTCCCTACTGTAGCAGAAAGCTTACTGACACACGCCCCACCACTCTCTCACCACTGTTAAGTCTGGGTGACTATTGGGAGCTTCAAAATGGCAAAAAAGAGGATCAAAAGGAATCTCAATCCTCTGGCCTACTCAGAAAAACTCCAGGACAAAAAAACAAGCAAGAAAATGGCAATCACACACCTAAAATTTCTGAAATGATACTAATTGAAGTAAAGAAACAAGCCCATCAGGCTATAAAAGAAATAAGATCAGAAATAATCTTTCAGGTCAAAAAAGAAATGAAAGCAAATGTGAAAGAATTGCTCAGCACAGCTGAAGAACACATAGATTTAAAGAAGGGAGGATAGAGAAATGATGAAAACACTGAATGCACAATACTGGAAAAAATTAGAAAGCATGAAACAGATTCAAAGAGATATCCAGGAAATTAATAATTCCAATGAAAGCAGAAAAGTCATTTGAATGAAACTGAGGATAGACTTTCAGACCTCCAAGATGGTGTTGCAGCTAATGAACGTGATGGGAAAGACCTCTTAAAACTAAAAAGGAATCAGGATATCACAATTCAGCAGCTACAAAATGGCACAAAGAAAAATGATATAAGAATAATAGGCATCCTGTGACATTTTTTCTTGTCTCTTGTTTTCATTTATTAACCTTTTGTAAACAAACATTTATATCAGAGACAGTATGGCAGTAATTGGTATGTCATGACAAGCAGTACGTATTTAGAAGACCAAAATGACCGGCATTCCAAGCATGACTCTAGTATTGCACGTTGCTATCTTCAGTGCAGTTGCTTAGTTCACAGGTATCAGC
>NW_004524854.1:843532-853041 GCF_000260255.1 Octodon degus
TCCTCTGGGAAAATTCCCAGTAGGGGGATAGCTGGCTTGAATGGGATTTCCAGTTCTAGTGTTTTAAGGTGTCTCCACACTGATTTCCATAATGGTTTCACCAGTCTACATTCCCACCATCAGTGAAGAAGAGTTCCTTTTTCCCCACAGACCCTCCAACATTTGCTGTTACTTGATTTCTTTATGATAGCCATTTTTTCTTGGGTGAGATGGTATCTCAGTGTTGTTTTAATTTGCATTTCATGGATGACTAGTGATATGGAGAACTTTTTCATATATTTATTCTCTTCTTTAATTCAATGAATAGAGAGATCTGTTTTAATAGAGTTTGTGGACAGAATATCTTTTCTGCATCTTGTACAATGAATAGCCACTAAGACAACAACATGCAATGTATTAATTATTGAAACTGTGCTAGTAATTGGTTATGAAACTATCTCATTGCTATTTGTTTCTCAATAAAATTATTTTTTTAAAAAAGAATAATAGGTGTCAATGAAGCAACAGGAGACAGGACAAATAACACAAAAGACTTTTTTCAGATCTACTTGCAGAAAATTTTCCAAACATGAGAAAAAGTTCTGACATACAATAAGCGATGCATATAGAACTCCAAGCAGCCATAATGAAAATAAATCACACCTAGACACGTAATAATTAAGACCTTAGAAATTCAGCAAAAGAATGGAATATTAAAAGCTGCTAGACAGAAGAAAGAACTCATCTAAAATAGAAGCCCATCAGCCTCATGGCAGATTTCTCAATACAACCATCAAAGCAAAAAGAGCTTGGAGGGCCAGAGAGATAGCTCAGAGGATAAAAACACCTTCTTAGGCAGATGCATTGGCCATGGGTTTCAATCCCTAGCCTGTCTTGCCAGCCCTGCCCCTCGGGGCACACTGAGATGGCAACTAAGACTGGGAGTGGTGGTGCACTCCTGTAATCGCAGAACTTGGGAAGTTGAAAAACAGGAAGGAGCACTACAAGTCCAATATGCATAGTGAGACCCTGTATATCCTGTACTAAATACATAAAACAAAGAAGAGCTTGGAAGGAAGTTCAGTTCATGAAAGAAAATAACTTCCAACCCAGATTCATATAGCCTGAAAAACTATCAAATTTAGTGGTGAGATAAGATCCTTGCATGACAAAGAACAATTGAAGAAAGTTATGACCACCAAATCACCATACAAAGAGTACAGACAGATATTCTAGAAAGAGAGAAACAACCACAGCTTGAACATCAATTGAAAGGAACCACCAAACAGAGAAAATAATTAAAAAGAGGAAAAAGTATGAAACCTATAGCAGGAAAATAACATGACAAATATAAAACAATACATAACAGCTTTGCATTTTTTTGGTATTTTTTTTTTGCCAGTTCAGCCCTCCCTGAGGATGGGGCTGGTGTGGCATGTGGTGGTGAGGATCTAACTGCAGTCTCTCGCACCTGCCTAAGCTTGACTAAGTAGGCATTTTAGACCACTGAGCTATCTCGCCAGCCTACATTTCATTTTTAATCCTCAATGTAAATGGTTTCGATTCACCAATCAAAAGAAACAGAATATCAGAGTGGATTAAGGAACAAAATCCAACAATATGCTCGACACATGAAACATATTTAACTCAAAAGAAAATTCACAAGCTGAAACTCAAAGGATAGAAAACAATTCTCCATAGCACAGTACACCATAAAAAAGCAGGGGTAGCTCTTCTGGTTGCTGAAAATATTTCTAACCAAAAGTGATTCAAAGAGATAAAAAAAGATCACTACATACTTGTTAGAGGGAAAACTATAAAAGGAAGAGATAATAAGTATAAATATATATGCATCCAATATAGGAATACATACCCACATGTGACAAATTTTACAAGACATAAAAAATCAAATGAGCAATAATACAATTGTAATAGGGGACTTTAACATGCCACTGTCATAAAAAGATAGATCAACTAGGCAAAAAAAAATCAGCAAAGAAATAACAGGACTAAATCATACCTGTCAAGAAATGGTTATAGTAAAACTTTAAAGAGTGTTTCACCCAACAACAACACAATACATATTCTTTCTCAGCTGCACATAAGACATGCTACAAAACAGACCATATTCTAGCACACAGCATGCTTAAGTAATTTAAAAGTAATTGAAATTATCCCATGCATACTATCTGTCAACAGTGCAATGAAGCAGGAAATTATTGACTAGAAAGAAAGAAAGAGAAAGAAAGAAAGAAAGAAAGAAAGAAAGAAAGAAAGAAAGAAAGACAACAACCTAAACAATCAGTGTGTCACAGATATAATTAAAGAAGAAATTAAAAAATATTTACAATCAAATGAAAATGAACATAAAACTTTCTGAAACCAGTGGAATACAGCAAAATCTGTTTTGGGAGGAAAATTTAAAGCATTAAATTTACACATTAGAAAAACCAAACAAATGATCTCATGCTCCACCACAAGCTCCTAGAAAAATAAGAGTAAGTCAAGTCCAAAGGCCAAAGAAGGCAGGAAATAGTAAAGATTAGAGCAGAAATTAATGTGATGTAAATTTTAAAACAACACAGAGAATAAATGCAACAAAGAGTTGGTTCTTTGAAACAATGAATAAAATTGATAAACCCCAAAGCCAACTGGCTCAGTTACTCTCCTCTCATTGCTGGGACAAATACTCGACATCAAAAATGAAGGAAGGAAAGGTTTTTTAGTTCACAGTTACTGAAGATTTCAGTCCATAGTCTCCTGCCTCCAAAGCAGAGTTGCACGTGGCAGATGACAACAGTTTGTGGTGGCAAAAAACAGTAAAACAGCAAGAGTAAATGGGAAGAGTAGGGCAACAATAGCTACAGAGAACAAAGCTCTCTCCCTATGTTGCATTCAGGCTATCTTCCCCAGTCTGGGTGCAGTACTCACACCCACAATCCCAGTATAATTTACACCCATAATCCCAGCAACACTCACAACCATAATCCTAGTGGATCATAAATTAATCGCAAACCCTAAAAGTCTGCCCCATGACTACATGAGGTTTTAGGGGGACCACTGGACATAAACCATAATATTGACCTTATTAGAAAATGAAATCAAATACCCAAGTTCATGCAATAAGAAACAAAATGGTGAAATCACTACAGAACCTACAGAAATTCAAAGATCATAAATACCTACTTTTAAAAGCTTTATTCTCACAAGATGAAAAATACAGACGAAATGGACAGTTTCCCAGATACATATGAAATACCAAAGCTGAGTCAAGAAGACAAACAAATTGAAAATGTAATTTACAAACCAACCACAAAGAAAATCCAGGGTCTCAGTGGATTCACAGCTGAGTTGTACAAGAAATATAGAGAAGATGTAATGCCAACTATTCTCAAATTCTTCAGTGAAATGGAAAGGGAAGCAATTTTTCCAAACTCATTCCTGGAGGCAAGTATAATCTGATTCCAAAACCAGAGAAAGATGCAAATAAAATAAGAAAACTACAGACCAATCTCTCTAATGAATATAGATACAAAAATCCTCAACAAAACACTAGCAAACAGAATGCAGCAAATAATCAAGAAGATTATGCATCATGAACAAGTAGGATTCATTTCAGGAATGCAGGGATGGTTCAACATATGCAAATCCATAAATTAATATACCATAACTATAGAGCCAAGAACAAAACCATATGATCATCTCAATAGATGCAGAAAAAGCTTTTGACAAACTCCAACATGCACTCTTGATTAAAACTATACAAAAAATTGGAACACATGGTCTACATCTCAACCTGATAAAAGTCATCAATGGAAAACAACAACCAACATCATAATCAATTGGAAAAAAAACTGAAAGCCTTCACTTTCAAATCAGGAACAAGACAAAGATGTCCATTGTCTATAATTCTATTCAATATAGTTCTGAAGATATTATCCAGAGCAATTAGATAAAAATAAAAGGAATTAGGATTGGAAAAGAACAAGTGAAAATATAATTATTTGTAGATGATATGATATTCTACATACAAGACCCAAAAACTACACTAAAATACTTGTATATTTAATAGTCAAATTCAGTAGTATAGCAGGATAAAAGTCAACACTCAAAAACCAATAGCATTTCTACACACAAGCAATGCATGCAGAGAGAGAAATTATGGAAGCCATGCCTCTCATAACATCCAAATAAATGAAATTCTTGGGAAGCCATCTCACAAAGGAAGTAAAAGATATATACAGTGAAATTTATGGTACTCTGAGAAAAGAGATTTATGAGGACTTGAGAAAATAGAGAGAGATTACTTGCTCCTAAATAGGAAGAACCAACATTGTGAAAATCAACATACTCCCAAAGTCACGATATAGGTTCAATGCAACCCTGATTGAAATATCATTGTAACTCACATAGACAGAGAAAAATTTCTAAAATTTATGTGGAACCATAAGAGACCTAGAACAGCAAAAGCACTCTTGGGAAACAAAGGAGGCATCATAATCGCTGACTTGAAATTATACTATAAAGATACAGTGATTAAATCAACATGGTACTGGCAAAAAAAATTACACCTGAGTGTCAGTGGAACAGAAGATTCAAACAATTACACACCCCCACCATGCCCAGTCTCATTTGCTGTCTCAGTGTGCCTCGTGGGTGAGGTCAGCACAGCATGCTAGGGGTTGAACCCCGGGTCGTGGCATCTACCTAAGCAAGCATTTTAGTGACATGAGCTATCTGACCCGCCCTGATGCAAAAATCTTTAACAAATAATAACAAATTTTAGAATATATAAAATGATCACTTGGCTTGCAAGGGTTTGGACAACCCGGATCCATAGAGGATGAAATACAGAAATCAGAGTTAAATGATTTGACAGAATTCAAGGTCTTGTGATTTAAAAAAAATCTCAGCAAATTTAGTATAGGGGCCAGGGAGATGGCTCAGTGAAATAAGTGCTTGCCTGGCAAGCACATGGGCCTGAGTTCAATCCCTGGTTCCACTAAAAAAATAATTAGTATAAAGCCACATAGTAAAAAGCCACAAATAACCAACTGATAGTTAACATCATGCTCGATGGCTCAAAACTGAAGGCTTTTTTTGAAGATCATGAGCAAAATAATGTCTACTCTGACTAGCTCTATTCATCAAAGTTAGGCAAGAAAAAAATAAAAGGTATCCAAATCAAAACAGAAGAAATTAAATTGTCTCTCTTTGAGCCATGAAATATTCTAAATAACCAAAGCAATCTTGAATAATAATCACAGTTGGGGCAATCATTCTTCCTGAATTTGAGTTAAAGTACAAACCTGAAGTAATCAGGTGGAATGACACCTGCACAAAACCTCACACACACACACACACACACACACACACACACACACACAAACACACACCTGCACAAAACTCTCTCTCTCTCTCTCTCTCTCTCTCTCTCTCTCTCTCTCTCTCTCAAAAAAAAAATACACAGCAGTTTAACAGAATAAAGGGGCCAGAAACAAATACACATTTTGTTTGTTTTTTGGGGATTTTTTTGGTGCAACTGGGGATTGAACACAGACCCTTGCACTTTCCAGGCAAGCTCTTATTCTGCTGAACCATCTCCCTGGCCCCTCCACATTTTTTTAGTCAACTGACTTCACGCAAATATCACAACAGTGAAAGTGGAAATAATAGCCTTTCTCCTGTGTGGCTCATGATACAGGAAAGTTTACAACACCTTATCCCTAACCATGATGTGGGGCCTCACCACAAGCTGAAAGCAAAGGGGTCACCCTGTCATAAATAGGAACCCACAAAACTGTAAGCCAAAAGAAACACTTTCTCTTTATAAGTTGTCTAGAGGACGTTGTTATATTGGCAGAAAGATTTCTAAAACTCAAAAAGTTACGTATTGCAGTTTTTGCTCACATAAGGAATGCAGTTATTTTTGAAAGGGAATAATAATAATTTTAGAAAGATTAGAAACATAAAACTGACAGGTACAATAGATATTGTAAAAGAGAGCAAAACTGCTCAAAGGGAAAGAACAACTGGGGTGAGGGAAAGGAGAAAAGAAACAAAGGAAAATATATATTACATATTTATATAAAATATTTATATATAATGTTCATTATATACTGCATATTGTTATATATTATATTGTTATATATTCATATAGCATTTATCATATTCACATATATATTATATATACAGGATTGCATCTATACAGTTAACTTTTTAAGTAAAAATGAAATCCATAAAAGTGCAGGGATGAAAGGGATCAGGACAGGGAAGAATAAAACAGAAGGGAGAATATGAGTAGAATGATCAAAGTATTATGTGTGTGTGCATGTGTGTGTGTGTACAAACATGGAAAAGTGATACCCCCTAGTTTGTATGACTAATATGCATTACATAAAAGAATAAACTACAATAAAATCACAGAAACCTCCAAAAAACTGAAAATTGTCTAACACATTCATCCTCCGGGAAATGTAAATGAAAACCAAGATGAGTTAACATCTCACAGCTGTTAGAATGGCTGTTATCAACAAGATGAAAGATAATAAGTACTGGCAAGGATGCAAAGAAAAGAAAACACTTGCAGACTCTAGGTGTGAATGTAAATTAGTACAGCTATTATGTAAAGCAGTACAAAGGTTCCTAAAATATAAAACTAGAATAACTATTGCTGGGCATATGTCCAAATGACATCTGTATTCCTACGTCAATTGCAGCATTAGTCACAATAACCAAGAAACAAAAACATCCGTGTAGAGCAACTAATGAATGGGAAAGAAAATGTGGTACATATCCACTATGGAATAATATCCCCCCATGAAAAAGAATGAAATTCTGTCATGTGCTATAACATGGATGTGACTGGCATTAATACGTTCATGAAAATAAACCAAGTAAAGAATGACAAGTACTACATTACCTAATTCATATGTGCAAGCTATAAAGATTGAATTTATTAAAGAAGAGAGTAGAGTGATGCTTACACTCTACTAAAGATTCTAAAGATTAGGGGAAATGACATATTGATCAAACGGTACAATGTTTGGTTGCTCTGGGTCAATAGCTTTTGAAAATTTAATGTAAAGCATGCTGACTATATTAGGCAGTACTATATGGTATACTTGAATATTGTTAAGAATGTGTATCTCGGGGGCTGGGAAGATGGCTCAGTAGAATAATTGCTTCCCTGGCAAGTGCAAGGGCCTGAGTTCAATCCCCATTTCTGCCAAAAAAAGAATGTATATCTTAAGTGTCCTCACCATCAAGCATCTACATGAAGTGATCAATATGTTAATCAGCTTGACAGTGATCATTTCACAATAAATACTTATTTCAAATTTATAAAATATTTATTGATCAATTATAACTCAGTAAGTGTAGGGGAAATGTAAGAAGTAGTATTTCTGTGCAGTAAGTTATGTTTCTGTAGCTGTACCAAGTGGATAATAGCTCATCAATCAATTTATTGATATTTTCTAATCTATTGTTTATATTCCGTAGGGCTATATTGTATAATTGAAAATTTTCAGGTGTGCCTACATCTTATTTCACTCTATGTAGAACAGAGAAGAAGACATAAGTAAATGACCTTATAGAATATTTTACAAAGAGCCTTTGGTGGCAACAGGTGGATGCAGATAAAGTCATCATGGCTATTATCTCTAATGAAAAAGGATTACTACTTCTAAGGGAAAAGAACATGTTTAAATTGAATGATATCAGCTGAACCAGCCTTTACACTCTTACTATTGATTTTATATTATTTTTTATTTTAAAGAGGTAAAAGCAGTGAAATTAAGTCACAAAACAGGTTAGTAGGACAGTTATAATAGTTTATACATTGCATAGAGTTATCTTCATAGTAGTTAATCAGAATACAAGATATAGGCATGACATCTTGGCTAAACAATATTAGTAAAAAGCATTATTTTAAAGGAATTAATAGAAACCAGCTATAAAACTATCTGAACTATCTTGTGTATACATACAACTTTTTTTCTTTTTCCCTTTCTTCTTTTCCTCTTTCTCCCAGCATAGGTTGTCTTTTCTTTTGCATGGGTTTTTCCCAGTTCATGATATGTATTGTGAATTTCAGATCCTATTTTCGTGTTCCATTTCTCACACCAGTGACATAATACAATGTTTACACATGTGGGACTGATTTATTTCACTTATGAGTATGGTCTCAAGTTCGCACAAAACTATATTTAAAACTGATTGAGAAATACTGATTTTGGGGCCAGGGAGATAGCTCAGTAGAATAAGCACTTGCCTGGCAAGCACAGTGTCCTGAGTTCAATCCTTGGTATCACAAAAAAAAAAAGAAAGAAAAAAAATACCGACTTTATTGAACTAGAAATATTTTGTACTTCAGCATTCAACAGACCAATCTAATGAAGCAGTAGTAGTTAAGCAGCTGATCTTATGAAATTCATATACTTATACTAAATATTGTATTTTATCTCTGGAATTATATTTGGAAAAGACATCATCAAAAAATAAGGGACCATAAACCATCACAAAAAGCAGTATAATCCTTATTTTGCATGAGTAAGGATGAAGTCCCACAGAGCATCCACTGAGTTCTGAGAGAGGCTGATTGAAAAGCTATTAACTCATGTGATGATTATGTAATCAGGTAGGTTAGCTGATAATTGACGCAAAGTGCTTAGCAAGCACCTTGAACTACAATAGTTAATAAAGTTAACTTCTCTGTCGAACAGATAAGGTATGAAGTATGTTTCCACTGATAATGATTTCAAAAATAAATAAAGTGAAATCCAGGTTTTAAGTCTCAAACAGAGAGTTCTGCACACAAATCTCCTTTCTATCCCAATGTTCTCTCAAAATTATTGAAAACATTTTTGGAAAGGAATGAAAAAGGTACTGCTTTGCGAGAGAAATCAGAAAGATAATGATATTAGATCAGAGACTTCAAATAAACCCTGGTAGAAAGCAGATGAAATAGGCTGGATTGAGGAAAGACTGAACATTTTAACTAAATAGTGAGGGAAAAGAGACTATTTTAGTGCCATAAATAAGATACAAGCACATAGCTATGGACAAATACCTTGCCTTTTACCTGCACAGTTAGATCTTTCTTTATTAGGCATTTTATTTGTCAGTTTAGTCTGGAAGCCAAGCAAAAAAGATGAATGATTCAAAAGATATCGTGAGAAGTAAGGTAGTGCAGGTTTACTCTGCTAAATGTGAGAAGGTCAGAGGGTCATAGGATTCAATGTGGAGAGCCTATTAAGCAACCTGCGTGGCGCATATCCATACTCAGCACAGACAAGTAGGACAGACAGGTCAGCTCCAAGTGCTGAGCAGCATGAGTATCCATTATCACTGGACTAAGAGGTCTCCTTCCTCTCCTCCAGATTTGCCATCAAAAAGCTCAAGTGTGTGTTTTTAAATGTGTTACTAGGAAGAAAATATCCTCACTCAAAATGTAGTTTGATAAGCAATGTGCTGAAGAATTTCTCTTTCAGTCTTCCTTGCCTGCTGATTGTGGTCCAATGATCTCT
>NW_004524854.1:853336-855887 GCF_000260255.1 Octodon degus
AAACATTGACAGCTTAAGGTTAAAGATACAAGGGAATGAAACTGAAGACTTTCTTCTCTCTTCTCTCTCTCTTAGAACTCCACTGGAGAGTACACACTTCTACAGGGGATGTAAAGGAGTTTGGATACGCAATTTGATAGATAAGAAGAGCTTCTATTTACTTATACAACCTTCTTGTATGAAATAGCTTCTACATTGCATGTTGTATATTCTCTATGAGTCTTGCCTCTGCTGCCACAGTTTAGCATAAAGGTAGAGGACTGAAGAGCACAGAAGCTTCACATTTAGGTTAGCTGGCTGGTCCTACTTTTTCTACATCTTGGCATAAAAATAATCAGCTGCTTTATACATAATTCACAGGGCTGAGTTGGGAAAAAAAATCATGTCCAGAAATTATTAGAGAAAACTTTTCAGGATTAACAAGCCTAGAGCATTCTTTATTCAATGGTATATTTAGTATTTATTGGCTGATTTTCATGTTTATCATAATTTTGTCCCCAAAAAGAAAAATTCTATGAAAAATCAGGACTAATAACGTTTTTCTCATGTGTTATCTTGAATCAAAAGCTAGGTCTAATGGGAAAATTATAAGGTTAATTTCATCTGCTGCTGAAGAAATCGCTAGAAAAAGTTGACTGCAAAGCAGAACTATATTGTTGCAAATGTATGATATCAGAAGGTACAACATAAAATACTGATCTACAGTATTTCTGATACAGAAGATTTTTCAACTGTCATTTCAAAAGAGTGACACAAATTACTGTGCTTAATTGTTCATCTAGGAGGAAAAGAAAGTAAGAGAAATCTGGTGATACCAACAGGCAAAAGAGGTAGAATGAGGATGCAGGATTGGCTTCAAGGTGAGATTCACATAGCAGAGATAGAACACAAAATAATTTATAGAAAATTCAGAGATTAGAAACTGGGAATAATGTTGGGTGAAGATTCACGAAACAATTATACACAATATGATTTCCTTTCTGTTTAGTCAGCATTTGCAGTACACAGTGACCAAATTCATCACAGATATTTGCATACATACAGAACGTACCTTAATGCTGATCTTTAATTGATCCTTTGCCCTCTCCTATCTCCAATCCTTCTTCCCCTTCTCATTTATAAAAGCTCTACGATAACATAATTTTAACTATGATTAATATATATGGAAAATCTATTCCTCTGTGTCTGTAAGGGAAAGAAATGCCTACATTGTGGCAAATTTCACAGACCCTGACTGTTGTGCAATGTTAGGGTAGTCAAAAATAGCTGCACAGACTGAAAGAAGCTTGTGCCTATGTTAATTTGGCAGAAATATAAAGAGGATGGAAGAAGAAGGACTATGTTTCAAAACTGGACCAAAAAAAGACATAAATGTTACTGTCCAAGATTTCTATATATGTATGAATTACCAAAGCTGAATCAAGAAGATACAAAAATATAGAATAAGGCAAGATCAACTAATGAAACTGAAAATGTAATTAAAAACTTACAAAAAGGAAAACCAAGGTCCTCATGGATTCACTGCTGAATTCTACAAGTAATTAAGACAAGAATGAATGCCAAAAATCCTCAAACTCCTTAATGAAATTGAAAGGGAAGAAATACCCCTAACTCATTCCTGGAGGCAAGTATTACTCTGACATTAAAACCAGAGAAAGTGTGTCTAAGGAGAGTCACCTGGAGAGAAAACATTCTCTCAGGCTTTCACAGAGAGTAAATTGGTCAAGCAATGGCTGTGACTGATCTACATGGCTGACACTGGCAAAGAATCTGCAAACTGCAATGCAGGGTTACAGGATAAATCCTGAGGGTATTTGACTGACCTTCTCAGATACAAAAGTCACATTTCTTGTTATACATGTATTGCTTATGTTGGTCTTAACCATCCAGCAGAAAAGTATAAAAACATGGTATATAACGTAAAGCCATATTAATATGCTGAGCTGTGAAAGGCTCAAGTCAACAACTTCTGTGGATAGCCCACTACCATTGTGGACTGCTGGACAGTGTTGGATTGTTTTGCTGAATTCATTCTCCTATAGTATTTAGGTGCCAATGGAATACCCATTTCTGACAGAACTAAACAAAAAAAGGTGATACAAAGGAAGGACCATTTTGTATCTGTATATTCAGAATAGTTAGTATAGATATATAGCTACTTTCACTTAATTCATTGAGAAGAAAGATTTGTACTAATAGAGTTTGGACAGGATATTCTGTCTGCATTTTGTACTATGAATAACCACTAAGAAGATAACAATGTACAATGTATTAATTTTGATAACTGTACAATGTATTAATTATTGAATGTACAATGTATTAATTATTGAAATTATTATCCTATTAATCAGTTTTGAAACTGGCTCATTGATATTTGTTTCTCAATAAAATAAAATTAAAAATAAAAGTAAAAACCCAGAGAAAGAACCCAACTAAAAAAAAAAAAAAAAAAAAAAAGAGGAGATGGCTTAATAGAATAAGCTCTTCCCTGGCAAGCGCAAGGGCCTGAGTTCAATCAAACAGAATGCAGAAAATCTTTAAGATTATACAC
>NW_004524854.1:855987-858109 GCF_000260255.1 Octodon degus
AAAAAAAAAAAAAAAAACAAGTACAAGCCAATCTCCCTAATAAGTACATGTGCAAGAATATTCAATAAGGTACTAACAAACAGAATGCAGAAAATCTTTAAGATTATACACCATGACCAAGTGGAATTTATCCAAGTAATGCAGGATGATCCACTGTATGAAAATCAATAAATGTAATATACCATATTAACAGAGCCAAACACAAAAATCAAATGATCATCTCAATAAATGCAGAAAAAGCTGTTAACAAAATCCAACACTTATTCATGATAAATACCTTACAGAAAATTAGAAGAAATGGTCTTTACCCCAATCTGATAAACACCATCTATGACAAAAACCATGACAAACCAACAGCCAAAGTCATATTAAATGGACAATAACTAAAAGTTTTGACTCTAAAATTAGGAAGAAAACAACGATACCCACTATCAGCACTCCTACTCAATATACTTCTAGAAACATTAGCAAGAGCCACTAGACAAGACAGAGAACTAAAGGGAATAAAATCTGGAAAGGAAGAAGTTAAATTATCATTCTTTGAAGATGACATGATATTCTACATATAAGACCCTAAAAATTCCATGGAAAGACTTCCAGATTTAATATCCCAGTTTAGTAGCATAGAAGGATACAAACTCAATACTCAAAAATCAGTAACATTACTTTACATGGCAACAAACTCACTGAGAGAGAAAGTAGGGAAAAAAACACCTTTCACAACAACAGCCAAAAACAAAATACTTACTAATCAATCTGAAAAAGGAAGTAAAGGATCTATATATTGAAAATTAGAGTACTCTGAAAATGGAGATCTAAAAGGATATCAGAATATGGAAAGTGATCCCTTGCTGATATTGATCGAAAGAACAAACATTGTGAAAATGGTCATCCTCTCAAAACTGCTATAAAGATTTAATGCAATTCAGATCAAAATACCATTAGCATACCACACATAACTAGAGAAAACTTTGTCAAAATTCACCTGGAACATGAAGAGACCTAGAATAACAAAGGAAGTCCTGGGCAACAAAAGTAAAGCAAGACACAACACAATCCTTGACTTGAATTATATTACAAATCTCCTGTGATAAAATAGCATAGCACTGACAAAAAAAAACACATCTGAGGATCAATAGAACAGATTACAGGATGCAGACACAGCTACAAATATACTCAGACCCTTTATCTTTGACAAAGAGGTCAAACATGTTCACTGAAATAAATATAGCCTCTTCATTAAATGATGCTGGGAAAACTGGATCTCTAAATGCCAAAGACTAAAACTAGATCCATGTCCACCACCATGCACTAAACTAAAGTCAAAATGGATCAAATATCTCAATGCTAAACCAGCAACACTAAATCTACTAGAAATAAGTAGAAATCTTGAAGCCATAAGCATAGGTAGAGAGTTCATGAACAAAACCAAGACTACTATTGGAAATATTTCAAATAATGAACAACTGGGATCTAATCTTATTGAAAAACTTTGCACAGCAAAATAAAATCACCAATAAAGTGAAAACACAGCCCACAGAGTGGCGAAGTTTTACCCAACTTGGAAAGGATGACCTAGAACATGTTATAAGGTGAAAAATCAAACCTCCCAAATTCAAAGACCCAATCTAGAAATAGGCATCGGAGATGAATACAAAATCAAATGAAGAAACACAAATGGCAAATAATTGAAAAATTGTTCATCATCACTGGTCATTCAGAAATACAAGTGAAAACAACAATGAGATACCATCTTAGACCAGAGAGAATGACTAACATCAAGAAATCAACTAATTAAATATCGTATAGTCTCCCTAGTATAAGAACTCAAAAGAAGAAATACAAATAGAAACATATAATACAACTAAAAGGAAAGCAGGATCTCAAAGACTAACTAATCAAGAGAGGGGAAAAGAGAAGAACTAGGAAACATGACAATGTCAAGCCATACAGTTATATGTAAAAGATGAGCAAGGCAATGATCCTGAGAATCTTCAGAAGTTTTTTTTTTTAATCTAGCAGTTAATTGGAAAGATTCTCACCCTGACTGACTATATATACTAATACCTGTGAACTAAGCTACTGCACTGCAGATGGTAATTTGTAATAGTAGTTTTATGTT
>NW_004524854.1:860041-861115 GCF_000260255.1 Octodon degus
TTTACTATACGTGTATCTTAGATCATTGCAAAAATGTTTGTGCTAATATCAACTGGAGAAATTTTTATGTCTGTATCTTATACCCTGAACAACTACTCTAAATATAACAACATGTAATGTATTTACTACTGTTTTTATGTTATTTTGTTAGAGATTGTTTTTATCTTTCCTCCATAAAATAAAGAAATAAAATAAATATTACTGTCCATATAATGTCTATTGTTTCCAACCTTGTTGATCATCTGGTGGAGAAGAGAAGGGCTTTCCAAATATTTTCAATAGTTGAAATATTTCCCCCTGCCCTTTTGGGTATTGGTGATGGGACAAGTACACCAATTCAAGCTATTAACATCTGGAATGAACTAGGGCAGAGAATAGAATGACAGCTCCGGTTTCTTGAATTAAAAAGTCTCATTACTGAGTTGTCATATTCAGAGACAAAATGCCAAATGCTTGAGTTAACTTGCCAGGAGTTATACTGAAAACCATTAAGAAAAAATTAATTAGAGAGGCCTAGAAAACTTGTAGCATTTTTAGTTAATGTTTCATTAATTTAGCTGGTACAAATACTAGTTGAATTTTGTTCTCACTTTGATATTTAGGGCTTGAAGAATACATCCAAATTGGCTCTAATTTGACTTTCTCCCTGGCTACTGTGGTGAACACTGTCAATTTCCTACCAAATGGCCCATATCTCTCCCTTCTTCGTCCCTCTCAGAACCAAGATTTGGTTCAACCTTCTCTCAATGCAATGAACTTACCCTAACGTAAGTGTCAATTTTCATTCATGTCTGAACCAAAATAGTTGGTCTCGTTCCTCTTAGTAAATGATTGATTTAATCAAAGTCAAATGATAGTGTTCTGGGTAAAGATATCTTAGGGGAAGTCTGCTTGACGCGTATGGGAAAACTACCATAAGAAAGGTGGTCACATGTACACACTGACACACGCATGCACACTAACACATGCACACACAAAGTCACACTCATATTTGAAGATTAAACTATTTTATACATATAAACCATTAAGAAAAGTGCCTGGAACACAGTCTTCAACTGACTGGCACATGACAAC
>NW_004524854.1:870260-876004 GCF_000260255.1 Octodon degus
CTAGAGACTGAGAGAGAGAACAAAATCCACTCTATCTCAATACCTCTAGAATGAATAAAGCCTTGCTGATGTCTTGACTGTAGCCCTATGAGAACCATTTCAGACTCTGACTTCCTATGAGGTAATAAATTTGTGTTGCTATGTCTCCTGTTTTTCAGAAATTAGTTACAGCAACATTTAAACAATAATACTAGGCTAGTAAGATAGCTCATGCATCTAAGAGCCTCCTGGCAAGTGCAAGGACCCGGATTTGATCCCCGGAACCACATGCCCTGCAGGCCCCAAGCCAAGCTGGCCACCAAAAGCAGGTGTGGTGGTGCATGCTTGTATTTCCAGCACTAGGGAGGCTGAGACAGGAGGATTACTACAAGTCTGAGCTGTATATCAAGCCCCTGTACCAAATAAATAAATAAATAAATCTAACGGGAAAAAGTGTATTGTGAATCTGTACTTAACACTGCAGTAATCACTTCAAGAGATGCCAAATGGTATGGCTCTGTCCTTGACCTGCTTACTATCTACTGGAAGAGACAAGACTTACCCAAGGAATGTCCAGAGCATGGCTCACAGCCAAATAAGGGACACAAAGAACAATGCTCCTGGAATTCTAACCACAAAAGCAGGCATAAATCACTGGTCCTGGCTTGCTCCTAAGGAATAGTTGTGCAGGTTCAAAACGAAGACACTACAGTGTGCTAATGCAGTTGGGTTATCCATCATTCCCTTGTGATACAGGCTTGACACATTACAAATGAAATCCCCAGCTATCTGAAAAAGCCTGAAGCAACTAGTGGGTCTCATCTGTACAATAATGGGCTGTCATACAGAAAGAAACTACTGGACACTGCAACAAAATACTCCTTAAACCCATAACCCCTTCTGTTCCCTAAGGAAAATTCTCCCTTTTCAAATAATAGCAATGATCATAATAGTTCTTATCATTATCCCAGATGAAGGCCTGCCACACTATCTATGTAATTTACATATATTTCTATTCATTCTCTATTTCCAGTCCTATCCCATTCCAGTGTTTTCAAACTAATTGATTAAATCATTCACTATCTCTAAGCCCCTACAGTTTATATACACACTTGAATTTAGCCCAGAAATTTGGGTGATTTCACCTTTCTCTTTTTTAGGTTCCCAGTTCATAAAATGTGAATGATGATGGTACCTGGTTGATAGGGTAGTTGACCATGAAACATAACTGAAATACTACAAGTATTTATTACAGTGCCTGGTAGCTCCTCAACATTCAGCATATTTTCATTCATTGGTAATAATTGATCATAAATAGATACATCATACGCCTGGTTTGCATGAAACAGAGCATTTCCCAACTACTGTCTCAGCTTAATTATCAATAACATCCCTTTTCACTCACAAGAACATCTCCAAATACAATCCTAGTATTGATAAACAGGGGGAAAGCCAGTCATTACAATGTAGCTCTCCTATTGGTACCAGCAGAAAAGCTGATTTACTGGAAAACATATGGGGCTCAGGCTTCTGAAATTTTGCCCAGAGAACAGGATTGATGCTAGAATCAGAGACAAGACTGCATCAGGCCAAAGGGATTGAAAAGGCTACAGGCAGAAGACTTCAGAGAATGTGTCATATTTTTCTTCTCCCTGAAAATTTCTTCTTCCCTCTCATTAAGCCAGAGAGAAAGCTGGGATTAAAAAGAGCCAACTCCACTGCCATTTGATTATTCCAAGCAGGCATTTTTGTCTGTCTTCCTAGAAAGAACAAAGTCAAATACTTTTGATATCAAAATGCCTCAATACTTTAAGTACCAGAGCTGTGATTATGGTCTGAAAACAGCTCTTGACATAAAACAAAGATTATAAAGATTCAGGTGAGTTTAGAGATGGAATCTCCTTAGTCCTCAAGAGGTTAAAACTAGGGTTAGACCAAACACCAATTCATTACAGGGATATAATAAGGTGTTGTATCTGAGTATTTATTCCTCATAATAATTTTTTTAGAACTATCTCATTCAGTCTTTACATTCATGATTTTATATGCCTCTGTGTTTCAGGCTACACTTAAAAAAGAGCACATAAAAACAAAATAATAGAGTGTGCATGTTTGAATATGTTTAATAAAAAAATCTAAAAGAATACACCTACGGAGAGTGAGAAAATAAAACATGGTAGGGAGTGAATAACCCTTTAAATTACCATATAGTCAGTGTTTTCTCATCATTTTACCTTTCTATAATAAACATTTTATAATTAAAAGTTAATGCCAATTTACATGTTATAATTAAAAGTTAATGCCAATTTATCATATTTATTTTTAAACATAATTAGGTTGAAAAGACATACATACATGCTTCTTAAGACTATGTATTAGCAGATAAGATGTTTAGACCAAAAAGGCTAAGGTTTTAAATTGACATTATATGTTTCTTGGAGCTCATCTAATAGGAAATAATGACAATTCCAAGAATAAAATTCCCAGTTTGTAAATTCCCTAGTCAAAAAATAATCATTTCCTGTCACCTATGGAATTGTAATAAACAGATAATAACATAGAAGGAGAGGCAGAAGTTTTGCAAAAGGAAGGACCACCAAGAGATGGATGGAGGGTAGAAAAGGAATTTTTGAAAATGAATTAAGATGCATTACGTACATGCACCAACTCCTGCCAAGGCAACATGGTGTATGGAAAAGATGTACTAATAAAAATATTTTAATAAAAAACACCATGTTGATGTATAACTTTTGCACAGTTTTTTCTAGGATATAGGAAGGAATTGTGGATATGAGGATATTTTACTCACATGAGTATAGAGTATGCCACCTTCCAATCAAGGACAAGGGGGTGTTGCAGATGTAATTGTTTAATCAATTGGCTCTAAGTTAATCAAAATGGAGATTTTATTTTACATAGTCATACACAACTATCATTATGAGTCTTCTTTATTCTTTATCCAGGATAATACAGCAACTACTCTTGCCTTCTGAATTATGTTCTCTGTTATTTCCTATATGATATAGCTGGATGTATTAGAATATTTTGAGTTTGTATAAATGGAAAATATTTTGTTTTTTAGTTTTCAAAGGTATGTTTGCTAAGTATAAAATTCAAAGAGGACAGATTCTCTTTTTTTTTTTTTTGCCTTTCAGTCCTTTAAATTAATTAGTCTAGTTTCTTACACACTTGGTCTTTTTTTTTCTTTCTAATGGGGAATAAGATGCTATTTAATTTTATTCTTCCATAGCTAATATTTTTATGTATAAAATTTAATGATTTTTTTTCTTTACAGTAAGTTGTGGACAATTTCACTTTTGTGTATCTTGGTATGATTTTATTCAAATTTCTTTTGCAAAAGGTTCTTTTTTTCTTGGAAATGTGGTGTTATAAGTTCTACTAAATTCAGAAATTTTAAATCTTTAAATATTTATTGCCTACTGCTTTCTACTTTGAGAATTCTAATTATATGAATATAAGATTCTTGATTTTGGCACAGAGTGAACTACTATGACTGATCTGTACATTCTTTCCTCTTCATTTTTATTTTGGAAATTTTCATTGTTATATTCATTTAAGTTCTTAAATAATTTATTTACAATGTGCAATCTATTATTAATCTCATGCTATGTATTCATTTCAGAAATATTTCTCTAAAATTCACTCTGTCTACTTCTTATATCTTTCACGTTTCAATATTTGTCTACAATTTTTAATATGATATGTAATTATTGATTTTTAATAAAGTTAATAAAAATGGAAATTTTCCTGGGTGGGCCTGACTTAGTCAAGTGAGGCCTTTCCTATTTTAAAGACAATTAACATAATAGATGAAACATTTAAAATGATGAAGAATTTCAAGAAAAAGATGCTAGAAATCCAAAAATGGTTGCTTTATTGCACATTATTATCTTCAAAGTAGTTGCTCAGATTACCAGGTATAAGCATGTAAAACTGCTAAAAATAAAAATTTTACTCATTGACTGCTTCCTTCAAAAAGCCAGTAGAAATTAGTAGTACAATCACTCTAGCTGTCTTGGGTATATACACAACCATTTTCCCCTTCCTTTTTTTCTTTCTTTTCTCTTTTCCCTCATTTGAAGTGTTCTTTCCTTTTGAACAGTTTCTTTACCTTTTACTATATCTATGGTACATTTCACATTTTATTCACCCTTTCTGATTCTTACACTAGGGAGACAATATGATGTTTGCACATGCAGGAAGGTGAGGACTTTAAATCTGCGATTATAGTTCAGAGATTTGAGAAACAGCAGAGACCACTTTCCTAAGCACCTGGAGGAAGCACACAACCACATTGCCAGGAGCACTGGAAGACAGGAAGCTAAATGCTGAGTGGTTCTCTTCTTTAGCCTCAAGATGCTAAATTCTTCCCAGAACTTATAAGTTTGGAAGAGGATCCCAGCATCAGCCCAATCAATACCTTAGCAGAACACCAAGCTATGGGTGCCTGGACTCCTGGCCCATGCAAACTCTGAGATACTAAATGTATGTTGTTTTAAGTGAATAATTTTGTGATAATTTGCACATCAATAGAGAACCAATACAGGGATTAAATTGCATTTTCCTGCCTGGCATTCAATATTACCCTCCACTTGTTTCATGCAAAATTATTTCTTTTGCTATTTGTTGTAGACCAAGACAGCTATCTACAGGAGGAGATATAAATCAACAAATCCCCTCCACCCACATGACTGTGTATGCCATTAGCCTGGGCAGAGAAGGAACTGAGGAGCTGTCAAGTGCCTGTAGCATAGACCAGTGCCACCCACCTCAGGAAAGTTTGGTGATAGAAACATTCTAGGTCTGTGCTGCCACCTGTGATTACTAAACACTGGTAATATAGGGTGTGGGCAAAATATATGGTGAATGTTTACATTTTGCCAAATTTATTACAGTCAAATACATATTGGTATTCATCCCCCACAAAATACTCCCACTGGCTTAGAACACAGGTAGCCACCATTCTTGCACTTTCTGAAGCAGCTCTGGAAGTCCTCTTCCCTGTCTTTACAAGGCATGATAAAAAAAGTCCTGTGCATGCTGCTACTGAGTGCCATCCAGTGGAAGGCCAGGCTCATGACACATTACATGAGTCCTCCACCTTATTCACTGGATGTGGCAGCCCGTGGCTTCCTGTTCTTCCCCAAATTCAAAATGAGCATGGAAGCTGGATGTACTGAGTAGATTCAAGACATTGAGGCAGCCAGCTCAGCACAACGGAAGACACAAATGAGGACTCCAAAACTGCTTCAAAAAGTGGAAAGAATAATGAGTAAGTGTATTTGAAGTGAGAGGGAGTGGAGTACTTTGAGGGAGATCAACAGCAATGTGTATTTTACCTAAGTCAATTTTTAAAATTTAAGTATTTACCATAGCTTTTAGCACTCCTCATATTTTCTGTCTCCAAGACTGAGTGGTCCTCAACAATAATTGCTGTATTCCATGTGCCTTTTGTAGATCTCTCACAATGCCAAGCACACATCAGTTTATTTAAAAGACAGTATATATTTGTTGATATTTGAATTAGAATTGAAAGAGAGGAAAAGATAATAACCAGAGACACTGATAGAATGTTTCTTATGAAGCTAAGATGTTATTGGCATTAGGTGCAAGTAACATACTTTCTTTTGGGGAGGGGCAAGTGGTCTGGCACTGAGGTTGAAACCCAGTGCCTCATGCATGAAAAGTGCACAGTCTACCACTGGGCTACACCTCAGCCTACTTAGTGACTTAGGTAAGTGTTT
>NW_004524854.1:876104-877170 GCF_000260255.1 Octodon degus
TTTTATACCTTGTATTTAGACTCATCCAGATGGCTAACACTGACAAAAGATCTACAAACTGCTATACATGGTTTCAGGATAATTCCAGAGAATTTGACTGACCTTGTCACATACAAAAGTTACAATTTTTGTTATATAGGTCTTGCTTGATCTTGGTCTTAACCATCCAATAGCTAAAGTTATACCCTACTATACTTTAAAAAATAAAAAATTAAAATGTGGTAACATTTCAATTTCAGATAAGTTTTTGTTTTGGTTTTTGTTGTTGTTGTTGTTGTTGTTGTTTCATTTTAGGGAAGAGTCTACAAGGTGTTCAGTGTCTCATTACTAGATCAGACTCATAGTGATCTGCCTGTTTATAGCCTCCCAAGAGCTGGGATGCATGCAGCACCATGCCCAGTCTCAATTGCCATGTCAGAGTGCCTTGGGGGCGGGGCTGGTACGGCAGGCCCAGGGATCAAACCTCTGAGCCCGGTGCCTGCTTGCAGGCCTTTTAATCTACTGAGCTATTTGGCCAACTCTTGAGATAAATTTTATTTTCACTCACTGATTGCTAATGTGAATGCTACTGGAAAGGTTTAAAAATGCTTGTTATGCAAAGCATAAATGCAGTCTTCCTAAGCTTTTAAAGACAAGGTAAAAGTACAAAAAGTAAGAATATTCAGGATTTTATTTTTCTTTCTCATGCATATTTTCCAAAAAAATCTACTTCATTATAGCAAAACTGATTAATAAACAAGAAAAAAACTTTCACCGCTCTAAAATAATGCAATACCATACTAGTCCATAAATGGAAAGTTCAAACCTATGTTAAAATACTAGAGATATATATAATGATGCTTCAGTTCATGAATTTAATTTGTTCCATGATTCTAAAAAAAGATGTCCACATTGGTGTTTACTCAGGAAATATGGCCAAGCTCGTGTTTGTCACCTGATGTAGAGTTTACAAACAGAAAATGCTGTTTGCAAACCTAATTGTTCACAAACAAAAGCATCCATAAACTGATGTACTATTGAATATTTATCTTAATATTTGCAACTTATACCACTCTATTATTAAAAT
>NW_004524854.1:878468-879553 GCF_000260255.1 Octodon degus
TAATTTTTTGTCTGCTTGACCATTCTTTTTAGGATAAGAGGGTGTTAAGGTCTTCTGTTAAGATTGTGGTATTGGATACTAGATTTTTCATGTCCATTGTCTTATATAGTTGGGTGATCCTGTGTTTGGTGCATACATATTTATGAGTGTTACCTCTTCCTTTTGTATTTCTCCCCTAACCAGTATATAGTGGCCTTCTTTATTTCCCTTGATCATTCTTGGTTTGAAGTTGAGAATGTCTGAGAACAGGATTGCTACCCCTGCTTTTTTCTGAGGTTGAGGCATGTAGTATTGCTTTCCATCCTTTGACTTTTAGCCTATGAATTTCTTTATGAGTTAAGTATGTTTCTTGTATACAACATATTGTTGGATTTTGCTTCCTAATCCATGATGCCAGTCTATTTCATTTAATTGGTGAATTTAGTCCATTTACATTGATGGTTATAATTGAGATGTATTGATATATGATTAACATGTTATTTACCTTCTGTTGTTTACCCCTTTTTCTCCTGTGTTTAATTTTTTTGCCTTATTTGGTGGTTTCTTTCTATTCTCATTCATGCAGTTGTGGTCATTTTGGTCCCTCTCTAGAATATCTTGTAGTAGTCTGTGTAGTGTTGCCTTTGTCATGATATTCTTTAGGGGTTTTTTTGTCATAGAAGTATTTCACTTCATCAAACTTGAAAGTTTTGCAGAGTATAGCATTCTGCGCTTGAATTTGTTTTCTTGGAGGACTTGAAGTACTTTGCTTTATGCTTTTCTTGCCTTCATGGTTTGTGAAGAGAAATCTGCCGTTATTCTGATGGGTTTTCCTTTACATGTGATCTGTTTCTTTTCTCTAGCAGTTTTTAATATATTGTTCTTATGCTGGATTTCTGGGACCTTGATTTTTATGTCTGGGTGTGGTTTTAATTGGGTTGATGTTATGTGGAGTTCTGTATGCTTTGGTTATCTGAACATCAGATTGTTGCCCCATATTTGGGAAGTTTTCTGCCATTAGTTCTGCCCATATTCTTTTTATATCATTTGTATTGACTCCTCTTTCTCATTGATGCCTGTTAGTGTTATGTTCTTCATCTTTGTAT
>NW_004524854.1:879653-882606 GCF_000260255.1 Octodon degus
AGACAGAGACAGAGACAGAGACAGAGACAGAGACAGAGACAGAGTTGGGAACCTAGACTGACAAATTGTAAAGAGAATGGCAATGATCCTAAGAAGGATTAGTAACCAAGTACTTTTCCATTTGCCTCTAAAAAGTCCCAACTGTGACAGCATGAGGCCCTACCTATGACTGGAGGAACATCTAAACACAAGCAGAGATCCAGCTTCCTTCTTGGAAACCTGGGGGAGTGAGCTCAAAGTGGCTTCGACCCTTTACATCCTGGAGAGGCAATTTTTGCTGTGTGCTCCTAGAGAAGGCACAAGGCCTACTGGAAATTTGTTACGTAGGATCTGAATTCCAATCCTGCAGTCTGTCACCCTTCTCTACTCCTGCCTCACACTCAGTGGAACAGCCTCCTGTCTACTGTTTCTCTCAGCCTTTCCTTTGAGATCTTGCTTTAATTCCCCAGTATTTGGTTCCCGTTCTTTCAAGAGCTATCCCAGACAGATTCTCCATCTGAATGTTAGCCTGTAGTGATGTAGATATTTTCTGTGGTGTTAGGGGTTCTTCTAATCAATTGCTGTACTACACACCTACACTGACAACTTTCAAAGTCTACTTGACCACCACTCTAGCTTCAGCATTTGCCTCTGCTATGACTGGTCTCGTTTCCAGGCAGCCTGTCAAACCTCTCTCCTACCTGAACCATATCAACTGGACAGGTTACGGTTTTGCCTTACACTATATACACAACTTCAGGGTTTCCTAACAAGTGATATAATAAGAAGTTGCCAGAACTAGAGGCCAGAGAATAATAAGGGTAATATAGCCACCCTTTCCCAAATCATATGATGTTTCTAGTTCAATTCTGTGCCACTGTACAGGTGATAATGTGACAAAAGTGTCTCTAAAGGACTGGGTTTAACCTCATATTTGACTTCCTTTTCATAATCAAAAACCAGTGTATTCCTTTAAATAACTACAAATATTTCTTCTAGTTTTAGGGACAGCTGGTAAACTTTCATTGTTAGACATTTCTACTTATGGCTGACTGCATTTCTGCATGCAATCATTAACTGTGTAGTTGGCAAAGGAGAACAAAAGAAACATTAAACCCTCCACAGTAAAGAGTAGCAACACAGAAAAAATAAATGATTTTTTAAAACAGCAGATTCAGCAACTGTAATATCACACTCATTAAGACTTTCTCTGACTTTGTTATCCATTACTAATGTAGACCTTTATTTTTGCTGTAGTTTTCATTAGCAAATCATCATCCAGCATATTGTGTTAACAACAAGCACTCTTTCTACTCTTCTGAGAACATGGCAATAAAATTTGAATCATGAAGCTCATTAGTAAATACCAGTGACTTTTTGTCATTTAATACCAAAAAATTGAAAGACAATATTCTCATTGTTAGTTTGATCATAATTCAATGATAGAAAATTAAAAGGTAGATTTATTTATAAGCTGGAAGGAGTCTATTTGTGACATTTTAAGCATACATATTGTTTAAATGTTCTGAAATTGCAGACATATTCCCACATTCTTCCCAGAAATCAATCTAATTGATCAGCAGTTCCTGCAACTTTTATTGTAGTCTGACTGCCAAAATGTCACTCATTCTGATTAACTGCAAGGAAAACCATTATGAACTGATTTTTTAAAAGTAAAAGAAATGTATTTTCATTACAAAAGCATAGAATAAGAAAACTATGCAATTAACAGGTATTTCTAAGCATTTTTCCTGTCTAGTAATAAAGGTAATGCTACCTATCAGGTGAGTTACAAACAATAAAGGAGATTAAGTATATCAAGTATCTTGCTTAGAGACTAGAGATTCAAGAGAATTGGCATTTTACTATGGAAACCTACTTATCCAAATTTTCTAGCCTTCGAACTATTACCTTTCTTGAATATCTAAATACAACTTCAGGTCTCCTTAGGAATCTTGACCATAAGTAATACATGGCCTTTCTGTATTTCAAATTATTTTTCTGGGCAGTCTATAGCTATCTGACCTGCTTGTTTCTTAGGACATTTGGCCCCAAATTGCTGTTCCAAGTTTCTTGGCATCATTGTCAATTTTGCTCACTTTGGTTACCATTAAGCCAAGACCAAGACACATTAGCTTTCAGAAACTTCTCTCTGAATACAAAGTAAAGCTGCATGCTCCCCTCCCCCAAGGTAGTACTGGTGCAAATCTCAAATGAAATTGTGGTGACTACCAAACACATTTTGCTGGACTCTGGAGGATTTTGTGATATTACAACTTGGAAAAAGAGCCCTTTGCTCACTATTAACTATCATCATCCCCCACAGAAAAGGTCATTGCCCAACGTGAAGGGTCTCTTGCAGCTCAGCGGTCAGGGGTTCTCTCCAACGTTTCTCTCCGCAAGTCCAAGGCTCCTGTGATTGTGTCACAGGACAGGCCGCAGGGAACAAGAAAATCCCTTGATCTGCACAGGGGCTTGGATTTCCATTTCCTGCCACCCTCCCAAGTCAGCCTCTGCATTATTAAAACAAATTAGCATCCCAGTCTGGAATATTTACACTTAGATTACTTGTAACATCAGAGGACAAAGTATAAGTACTTAACATACTTCTGCATGTCAGTAAGACTCACAAGTAATCCCTTCCAGAGCAAAGAGAAACACTATGTACACCCCAGGCACAATTCCATTTCCAAGCTTCCAGCGCCAGAAAGTATTATTTCCTGGAATTTCAGATATGCAGTTTTATCACTACTGCCAGTCATCAAAGAATCAGAAATATTGTTCTGTCTTGCACCACTTCACTACAATGTGAGTAACATAAAGGCTTGCCAAACTATTTTAGTAAATGGATTTTAAAAAATCATTTAAAATTACTATATTAACTGTTTCTATACCAAAAAAAGTTGCCAAGTTTCAATTAGAAAGCAATAGGTTTCTAAAGTAAGCCAACAATTACCCTGCAGATTTGTTGAGA
>NW_004524854.1:882706-883921 GCF_000260255.1 Octodon degus
ATGGATCCTTAATAGACCCAGAGCATAGGCCCGATGTGTGAATGAGACCGCCTGGGGCCCACTGGATCCTCATTCGACCCAGAGATCAGGCCCAGCATGGAACCCTTCACAGCAGAACTCCCTGCAAAGAGGCTAGAGACAAGACCCATCCACCTGATTCAGGAGCAGAACATCTTGCGAGAGTGACACAAAGGGCTCAGATCTAAGGACTGCAGCAGAAAGAAGTGGAGCACAGTAGCCAGATCCAAGCTTCACCCACATGGAGGAATCTGAACTTCGCAGATCCGGACATGGTGCTTAGGTAATAACTCTATCTAAGCTCTATACCAAAGGTCAGAAGACAGTGGTATACAAAATGACAAAGTAAAGGAACAAAATGCAGTCTCAGGCCCCGAGTCCACCCAGTACAAATGCAGAAGACACTAGCATACAGGAAACTGGAAATCACACACCTGATATCTCTGAAATAATAGCATTGGCAGTAAAGAAACAACAGCAGAAAGGTATAGAAGAAATCAGATCAGAAATAATTTCTGAACTAAAAAATGTAGTGATAGCTATAATCAAGGAAGTACTAAGTGCTTCTAAAGAATACACTGATTAAAAAAATAGACCAGAATATAAAAATGATGGGATCCCTGAATAAGCAATTTAGTAAAGAAATAGGGTGCATGAAACAGATTCAAAATGATATGCAGGAAATTAAAACCTCAATCACAAGCTGGCAAAACCATTTGAGGGAAAGTGAAAATAGACTTTCTGACCTTAAAGACACCATTGCAGCTAGTGAAAAAGTGAGGAAAGATCTCTTAAAAACAACTAGGATGCAGGGAAAAATAATTCAATAACTGCAAAATAATGCAAAGATGAACAATGTAAGACTAATAGCCATCAATGAGAAGGAAGGAGTCAATACAAATGATATAAAAAGAATATGGGCAGAAGTAATAGCAGAAAACTTCCCGATATGGGACAACAATCTGACATTCATGTAACTGAAGCATATAGAACTCCAAATAACATCAACCCAATTAAAACCACACCCAGACATATAATAATCAAGATACCAGAAATTCAGCATAGGAACAGTATACTAAAAGCCGCTAAAGAAAAGAAACAGATCACATTTAAAGGAAAATCCATCAAAATAACAGCAGATTTCTCTTCACAAACCATCAAGTCAAGAAGAGCATGGAGCAAAGTACTTCAAGTCTT
>NW_004524854.1:884473-893585 GCF_000260255.1 Octodon degus
TGGAACTGGGGATTGAACTCAGACCCTTGCGCTTGCCAGGGAAGCACTTATTCTACTGATCCACCTCTCCAGCCATATTTACTCTTAAAAAGCAAGGTTGCTAGTATAGTATTGTTTCAGCTAAAAATATGTGTTTGGGGTAGTGTCAACTCAATATAGAAATTGAATTCTCACTTTAACAAAAGAATATGTACAATAGACAACTGAGGGTTGATACGATGGTTCTACACAGTCCTTAGTGGCCCAACCACCACCACCTATTAGAAATCCTCCCTCTCCCAAGATAGCCCTAGTCTTTATGATTCAAGATGTGAGAACATGATGAAGTGTATTCATGTACCCTCTGAGAGTTCTCAACTGACTCTTTCAATCCTGTTAGTAACAATTTAGTTACATGACCACACTTAGCTATGAAGGAGATTGGGAAAGATAGGGGTTTTGCTTTGTTTTGTTTTGATTTGTGGAGGGCAGTGGGCAGAAAAAAAAATCTGGCTTCTTTGACCAAGCAGTGGAGAGCATGGCACAGTAACTTTTGGTAATCTTAAGGTCTATTTTCCTATGAGCACAACTTTCTCTTCAGAAAGAATGACAGTCACTTCTATTATCAGTGATTGTCAGATTTACGGAATTTACATGCCCATATGGGGTCTGGTTTCTTGGTAAATTATTCCTCACATAAAATAAATATAACTTTAAGTTCAATCCACATTACAGGTTTAAATATTTTTGACTGGGGCAGGCTTGCCATATGTCTACTTTTATGAAGGTTTAAGGAAATTCCTGGCAGCACATTCATTTTAAGGACACAGTTCTTCATCATTGTTCTAATTTCTTTCACTTGTTCAACAGATATTTGCGTACCACATATATGGATAAATGACACCAGCAACAGACATAGTTTCTACATACGTACCATCTAGTAAAAGAGGTAGCCATTTAAAATGTACACAGTAAACAAAATAAATACAATGGTAGAAATTGTATTAAATGTTGTAGGGAAGAAAACTGGATTTATCAATATGAGAGAAAAAAGAGCACCTGTTCAGAACACTAAAGACAGGTAACAAGGAAAGTTGTTCTTTTATTGTTGTATTTTGTTTTGTTTAATTGAGACAGGTCTCAGTATGTAGATTTTTTTTTTTGTTTTTTGTTTTGTTTTTGTAGTACTAAGGATTGAACGCAGGACCCTGTACTTGCTAGGTCAGCACTTCTTCTACTGATCTATCTCCCTAGTATATAGTTTAGTCTGGCTTTGAACGCATTATGGGGTTCAAGTTGGTCTTCAACTGACAGCAATCCTCCTGCCTCAGGCTCTCAAGAACTCTGACTATAAGTACATATCACCATGCCTTTACAAAAATGTGAATTGGTTAGTTATATGAAGGAAAAAAATAATAAATGACTTACTTATCTATGAGTAAAGAAATCAATTGATACAAATTGCTATTTTTATGCTTCATACATAACAACTATGTTCAATAAGTGCAATATCTATACCTCAATATTAAAAGATTTGAAAGAAATATTAAGTTAAAGTGTATCATACCACTTGCATTATGTTTCTTACAATATATGGCTTTTTTTCACTTCTGGATATACATGGAAATGTACACAAAAGGACCTGGAATTATACATACTAATCTGCCTATCTTTGGTGACAGTTGAAGGGGATAGGATATAAAATCAAGCTTCACTTTGTTCTTTTTTATATTAACAACATTGTTCAAATTTGCTTTAAGTATTTTTTAACAGTCAACTTGGATATATGGGACTATAAGACTTGCTATATTATTTTCTTTATTTCTCTTTTTTCCATTTTTCACTCTCAATTCTCAAAAAAAGAGCCTTTAGCTTGCTGAATAGTAAGGATCTTGCTATTAATATATTTCCCTTGCACCTTGCATCCATATATTTGTTTTCTTCCATTCACAGTTCACATCACAAGTATAAATGACAAATACAAACACACACACACACACACACACACACACACACAAATATACACAAGCACATTTCTGCAAACCAGGAAAAGTTACAAGGAGAGTACTAGTCTGGCCATGGTTAAGGTCATTACTCCCTATTATCTACAAATCTAGTTATTATTGATGTATCAGACATTTTCTAAGTTTGAAAAATTCATACAATGTATGACAAAGTAGAGTTGACCTTGAGAAAGCACCAACCCTAGCATTTTCTTTGATTTGAAGTTGTAAAGACAATTTCAATTTTGACAAATCATGAATGAGAGAGACCATGCCACTAACATAGATGAAAGGTACTAATCACAATTTTTTCTAGAAATTAATGAAGGATTCCAATAAACACCAATATTTCCTGAAGAATTCACTAGATTATAGATATTTTCTCTTTTGAGCAACTCAAATTATTATAGAAAATACTGAAGAACAGACAAAAGCCTGTATCATACAAATACTTGTAAAGTATTGATTGCCTACTTATTGGGGGCCTGGGGTGAGAGTGTGCACTGTGAATTCACTGTGGTTTTATAACTGATTGAGGAGTAAATACAGTTGTCAGATGGAGATCAATATATAAGCTTCATTACCGTTAACAGTGAATATAATAATTTTGTTTAGTCTACAACCACAATTAGACATCTTAGTGAAAACTTCTGAATGAAATTAGCCACCAAGTCCTAAGAACATTCTAAGGTAGGCTTGAAAGTACAAAAGGCACTGAGCTAACCCTCTTCAGATGCCTCTCTCAACTCCAAAAGGACACACTATTGGAGAGAGGAGGAAAGGGAGGCAAAATGGGGATGAAGTCTCTTCCTGTTATATCCAGCAGGATGGCTGATAGTCCTTATTTTGGATCAAGCTAAGGACACTGGGAGGAAAATATCATTCTTTCTTCACTTACTAAATGGCAAGAATAGTATGAAATATTTTATATCTGTTTTCTATGGTTTTCACGATAATTGCCTCTAGGTCATTATAATTAGGCATCCTTTATGGAAGAAAAAATATAGACCCAGAAAATGTTAATAAATTCCTTATGCTCATACTTGCATTTTAATTAAATGATTGAATTGGTGGCTTTACCTCAGATGTGTTTGACTCCAAAGCCCAGATACTTTATGCTACCTCTACTTCATGCAAATTAATTCACCTGACTCCCCTTGAAAATAATTATAGTAATATAGACAGGGCATGAAATTATCATTAGTCCGTTTAACTTTCTTGAGCAGTTGATTCTTGTCAAACACATATATTTGATTCAGTTTCAATTATGCCAAATGAAATGCCTTTCCACAAAAATGTATTGTTTAATTTTAAGCTAATTCACCTTTCTAAGACTAAGACGTTAAGTTCCATTCTGCCTTGGGTGTGTACACACAGTACTTATTAGCAATTAAAATGAGTTACAAATGTGTCAAGAAGAGATCCTGCTACCGAAATCCAGGTCAGCTTACTTGAAATGGATATATATCTTCTTCTTCTAAATGTTAATTAGATGTTCTATTTTATCTTCAAAAGTTTCTAGCAGAAATTTTCTGGAAGTTGACACTTATAGGTCAAGAGAGTTTTCATGATGGTGTCCTCAGTTCCCACATTTCTGAAGTCTAATCTGAGCAGTTTATATAACTTCACTCAAAAATTTAAAATGAAAAAGAAAGCAAATTGAGTAGGGGAAAAAAAAGGAAACTACAGAGGACCCTAGTCTCCCTGCAATATGTTCCAAATGGTTCAGTAAACCTCATAACTAATAATGCAAAAAGTAAAGTACTTCAGATTCTATTAAATTTGACATCTTAGCCCCAGTGTGCCTATAGTAAGGTAAATCTTTCCAAACTCAATATTGTGATCTGAGCTCGCTTCTTTCGACAAAGCACTTATCAAGCATTTTATTCTACTTTATCCCAAAGTACAAATATCAATAAACTTTTGTCAAAGAACTTGGAAATAAATGTTATCACTTTGTGTGGCTGACCAACCAGTCACTTTTTACAAGCCTATTTTAACAAGGTTCATAAGCAGACTGTATTGTACTGCATTAAATTTTAATGATAAGCATGACAGAAAATATGATTCTAAAACTAAAGCACTGAAATATCAAGAAACCAAAAAGAGAGATTTACATGCAAGTTGAGAAATGTGAGTTTTCCTCTTGGCTCTGCCTACATAACTGTGTAAGTGGCTCTTGCTCTCAGGCCCTGTTTCCCCATCTCTAAAGTGAAGACACTGGATTAGAGTTGTTCTTATAGTTTACCTCAAGACATTGAGTGCAGTGTTCCTGGAGTGTGCCTGGAAATCTGTGTGCTCTACAAGAGTCCAGGAGATGGAATTCTGGTGATATACATATGGAGTAAGGTACACCAAAGGCCGAGCCTTTTCCAGATCCATGACTGTGACAGCACATGGAAATTTCCATAAAAATAACGACTGTGATGTCTTCCTTGTAGGAACTTCTCTGTGGTGTTGGTCCATCTTACATAATAATTTTTCAGAATGTTGCTGGTTATAGTTTTTAAAGATTTTATTGACAAAGCATCTAATTACAGATGAAAGAATTCACAAGTCAACTTTAAAGTAGAGAAGGAAAGAAGGAAGAAAGGAATAAAATGAAAGAGAGTAGACAGATATATAAAACCTATATTTATAGGTGATCAAGTGCTTTTCAACAACATCTATACCTAAAATAATCACTGAAGTTTTGCGATAACAAAGTTCTTAAATATGACTTACTACTTTGGTATTTCAATGAAAGATAACAACAGAAACATGCGTAAACAACTTTACAAATCTGTTTAACTGTAGATTATCAGCCCTCATCCCCTATATTGTGAAATACATCTATATAGAATTATTTATTATATGAATACATCACCATAGGCTTTTAATTATTAAGGAACTAGTGCATATTAACATGAAAAAGTTTGATAATTTAACTTGATGTAAATAAATATGGCTCATCTTCTAGGATCCTATTTTAGTTAAGCAACTTATTTAAAAATCAGTAGAGAAACACAGCTTGATGAAGGCAGGTGGCCTGTGATCAATATCATCACTAAAGCTCAACAACTAATTTGGCTAATAGCCAAAACAACCTTCCAACAGAGGTAAGAAATCAAGTTTCTTTGGAATCTATTATACCTCAAAGTTGTCAATGTAAATTATAGCAGAACTTTTCAAACCCTTGATTAAATCATGATATTTGAATTCCAAGCAAACCGAACTTTACAGCAGAGGTTCAGGGTTATCCAAAATTGTTATGCAATATTTATTTTTATTCAGAGGGTAGGATTTATCTTAGTTAAAGTGACTATACTTTTAAAAATGATAAGTAGATGATCAATTTATGAATTTGAATTATGCCATTTCTTGCTACAAATAATAACCACTATTCATCATTTGAATCACATACCCATCTCCTGACCTAGTAGTATTTATATTAAAAATACATACATTAAATAAATCAATTAAAGTATGTTAAAATATGACACATAAGTTATCCAATGAAAATGGTGCCATTTTCTGACCTCTGACAATTAGATCTCTATATAAAGAACTAAAGGATCAGCATACTGAATTCATTATTCTTAAGCAATGATGCATAAAAAATGAGTTTGCTCTTGCCACCATTCAAAATATTAATGAAGAGACACTAGTGTCACTACTGCAGTTGAGTTGCTATGTTGATGCATGAGGTAAAGAAAAACTTTGGCAACACCTGTTTCTCCAGCATTGTTATGATTGCCTCAGACATCCCGAAAGCAATGCTTTCAAGATATTCTATGTGAGCGGGCACAGCCGGCCCACTCCACCTAGCAGGCCTACCAGGAACAAGCCAATGGACCTGAAACCAGCAGGTCCCAGAGGGCTCATTCTAACTCTGTGCCCACTGGGAAGGAGCCACAGGACCAGTAGCCAGTGGGACTCAGAGGGTCCATTCTGCTTCTGGGGGCCTACTGGGAAGAAGCCCAGCAGTCCACTTGGAAAGGGCTCAGCTAGAAGGAGCTGAACCTACAAACTAGACCCAATCCAGGTCCTGCTAGTTGAGTTTGAGTTCAGTAGATCAAGACCCTCTGAGCTCAGTCCTAATACTGGGCCCAGCCAATCCCAGAATGAGGCCCAGACTTACAGGAGCATTCTTGCAGCACAGAGGTGGCAGCAGGTAACTGGGTTGAACTAGTCTGCCTGGAAGACACCAGATGCATAAAGGGGAGGTGTCCAGACAGAATTCAAGGGAACTAATTTAAAAACAAATTCCCAACTTAGGATCTGCTTTGTTATAGAGCTATAATGTTTGCTCCTCTGGTCTCAAGTACAAAGCCATGAGTTACAAAAGTTTGTCAATTTCTAAATTTCAATAATTGTGATTAATATTGCTAATGATACTACTGCATATAAAAACCATATCTGCCTTAACCACATGTTCTTCCTTTGGTAATAACATTGGAAGGTGCTTGAGTAATAAGCTCACCAAAGCCTTGCACTGAAGGACCAAGGACAGTACAAAATGGAAACACATATCTCACTCTCAATCATTAGAGAAGACAAAATTTTAGAACACACACAAAACAAGAATCTCTGAAACAGGACACATACCTAACAAACAGACTCCTTACACAGAGGCTCTGACTACAATGATAGAGCTGTATACTATCAAACTTTCCAAAAAAAGTATCACAGAAATCAAAATAAAGAGTTCTCACTTTAATAGAAAATGACAAAAAGAATGAGCAAAAGGCAATCTGAGGCCCAAAGCCCACCCAGAACAACCCCAGGAAATATCACCATAGAAGAAATTGGAAGTCACACATTTGAAATCTCTGAAATAATAGCAAATCAAGTAAAGAAACAACTGCAGAAGGGTACAGAGGAAATCACACTAGAAATAATTCCCAAGTAAAAAAAATAGCTATAATGAAAAAATTACTAAGCACTTCTAAAGAAGACACTGATTAAAAAAAAGTACAAGAGAATAGAAAAATGATGGAATCCTTGAATGAGTAGTATAGGAAAGAAATAGAATGCGTGAAGCAGATTAAAAGAGGTATACAAGAAATTAAAAACTCCATTAAAATTGGGCAAAACCATTTGAATGAAAGTGAAGATAGACTTTTAGACCTTGAAGACACCATTGCACCAACTGAAAAGGTAAGGAAAGATCTCCTAACAACAACTAGGCTCCAGGATATAATAATTCAACAGTGAAGCAGGCGAAATAGCTTAGTGATCCAAAGTGCCTGCTTAGGCAAGTGCAGACAAGTGCAGGCAAGCATGCTAGGAGTGTGGTGCTGGCCCCACCCCCAGGGTGGGCTGAGAGGACCACAAAAAAAATAATAATAATTCAACAGCTGCAAGAAGATACAAAGTTGAACAACATAAGACTAATAGCCACCTATGATAAAGAAAGAGGCAACACAAACAACATAAAAAGTATATGTGCAGAAGTAATAACAAGAAATTTCCCAAATATGGGCAAACTATCTGACATTCTGGTAACCAAGGCACATAGAACTCCAAATAAAACCCACCCAATTAAATCTATAGCCAGACATATAATAATCAAGATCCCAGAAATTCAGCACAACAACATATTAAAAGCTACTAGAGAAAAGAAACACATCCCATGTAACGGAAAACCCATCAAAATACCAGCAGATTCCTTGTCACAAGCCATCAAGTAAAGAACATGGATTGAAGTACTTCAAGTACTAAAAGAAAACAATTTCTAGCCCATACAGATATTCACTGCAAACCTCCCTTTCAAGTTTAATATCAAAGTGAAATATTTTTATGACAAAGAAAAACTAAAGAAAGTACTGACGACCAAACCGAACCTACACAGTACTAAAAGACATTCTAGAAAGGGATCAAAATCCCCAAAATTCCAAGAATGACAACAGAAAGAACCCATGAAACACAGCAATCAATTAAAAACAGGAGAAAAGTAGGGAAGTAGCAGGAGGAAAATAATATGACAAACATAATTCAACACATACCAATTATAAAAAACAATGAAAATGGCCTCAATTCAGCAATCAAGTAAAATAGGCTGGCAGAGTGGATTAAGAAATAAAATTTAAAAATATTCTATATTCCAGAAACACATTTAACCCATAAAAAAATTTTATAGGCTGAAAGTCAAAGGATGGAAAACAATACTACATGCTCCAGGACCTTAGAAAAAAAGTGGGAGTAACTATTCTGTTCACAGACAAACTGAACTTCAAAGCAAGAATGATTAAACAAGATAAAGAGGTCATTATCTACTGGTTAGGGGAAAAATTCAAAAGGAAGAGATAACAGTCACAAATATGTATGCATCAAATGTAAGTCAAGCAGACAAAGAATTAGCAAAGAGATAGCTCAACTGAATCGAGCCTTGAAACAAAAGGACTTAGTGGACATATACAGAGTGTTCTATTCAAAAACATCTGAATACACATTGTTTTCAACTGCACATGAGATGTTTTTGAAAATGGACCACATACTAGTCCATAGGTCATGCTTAAGTATATGCAAGAAAACAGAAATTATCCCATACATGTTATCTGAACACAGTGCAATGAAACTGGAAATTAATGGCAAAAGAAACTACAAAAAACTCATAGAAAAAATTAAATAACACACTCCTCAGCAACCAATGGGTTACACAAGAAACTAAACAAGAAATAAAATAATATCTACAATGCAATGAAAATTCAAATACAATTCACCGGAATATGTGGCATGCAATGAAAGTGGTTCTCAAGGGGAAATTTATGTTAGTGACCTCACACATTAGGAAAACAGAACAAGAACAAATAAATACCTTAATGCTGTGCCTCAAGCTTCTAGAAAAAGAAGAGAAAACCAATCCCAGAGCCCAAAGATGTGAGGAAATTATAAAGATTAGAGCAGAAATTAATGCAATTGAGACAAAGAAAACAAAACAAAGAATTAATGAATCTAAAATCTGAGGGCTGGCCAAATAGCTCAGCAGATAAAAAACCTACAAGCAGGTGCAGGGGCTGGGGATTCCATCCCCAGGCCTGCCATGACAGCCCCTCCCCCAGAACACGCTGAGACTGCAATTGAGACTGGGCACGGTGGCACACACCTGTAATCCCAGATCTTGGGACGCTGTAAACAGGCGGATCACT
>NW_004524854.1:893685-894886 GCF_000260255.1 Octodon degus
CAGCCCCTCCCCCAGAACACGCTGAGACTGCAATTGAGACTGGGCACGGTGGCACACACCTGTAATCCCAGATCTTGGGACGCTGTAAACAGGCGGATCACTATAAATCCGATTTAGGAGTGAGACACTGAACACCCTGTAGACCCTTCCCTAAAATACAAAAATAAATAAGTAAATGAATAATAAAATAAAATAAAATCTGGTTCTTTGAAAGTCTAAAAAAATTAATAACTCCCTAGCCAACCTCCTCAAAAAGAGGAAAGCAAAAAGTCAAATTCAAGAGGTAAGGAATGAAAAAGGAGAAATTACTACAGACCCTGTGGAAATTCAGAAGATCATCAATAGCTGTTTTGAAAATGTTTATTCTCACAAGATTGAAGACACATAAGAAATGGACAGATTCCTAGACAGGTACAAACTGCCAAAACTGAATGAAGAAGATAAAAAATACTCTGGATAACCTCATATCAGCCAATGAAATAGAAAATGAAATTAAAAACTTGCAAAAAATGAAAAACCAAGGTCCACTGCTGAATTCTTCAAAAAAAAACAAAAAAATTGAAGAGATTTAATCCTAATACTCCTGAAACTCTTTAATGAAATTAAAAATGAAACCATACTCCCAAAATCATTCCTGGTGGCAAATATTATACTGATACTGAAACCAGAGAAAGATCCAACCAGAAAAGACAACTAGAGTCCAATCTCTGTCATGAACATACATGCAGAAATCCTCAACCAAATACTAGCAAGTAAAATACAGAAAATCATCAAGAAGATTATACACCAAGACCAGGAAGGATTCATTCTAGGGATGCAAGGATGTTTAAAGATATGCAGATTTATAAATGTACTGATTTATATCAATGGAGCCAAACCAAAGCCACATGACTATTTGAATAGATGCAGAAAAGGCTTTTAACAAAGTCCAATGCCCATTCATGATCAAAGCCCTACATGAGATTGGAATAGATGGCCTGTCCCTCAACCTGATAAAAGCCATCTTTGAGGAACCAACAACTAACATAATTCTAAACGGAGAAAAACTGAAAGCTTTTACTCTCAAATGAGGTACAAGACAAGGGTGTCCTTTATCAACACTCCCATTCAGTGTAGTTCTGCGTTCATTAGCTAGAGCCATTAGTCAAGAGAGAGAAATAAGGGACTGGTGAGATAGCTCAGTAGAATAAGCAGTTCCCTG
>NW_004524854.1:895191-897481 GCF_000260255.1 Octodon degus
AGAGAGAGAGAGAAATAAAAGGAATAAGAATAAAGAAGTTAAGCTATCATTATTTGCAGATGAAATGATACTCTACTTGGAAGACTGAAAAACTCCACCAAGAAGCTCCTAGAATTAAAAAGAAACAAATTCAGTAGTACAGCAGGATACAAAGTCAACACCAAAGATAAATAGCATTCCTCTACACAAATAACAAACTCACTGTGAGAGAAATTGTAGAAATAATACCCCTCACAGTAGCATCCAAAGAAATGGAATACTTAGAAATTAATCTAACTAACAAAGTAAAGTTCTATACAATGAAAATTACAGCCCTCTGAAAAAGAGATCAAAGAAGATTTCAGAAAATGGAAAGATATTCCTTACTCCTGGATAGGATGAACCAACAACGTGAAAATAGCCACACTCCCAAAATTGGTACACAGATTTCATACAATCCCTATCAAAATACCATCAACACACTGCACAAATCTAAAGAAAACATTCTTAAAATTTATGAGGAACCAGAAAAGACCTAGAATAGCCAAGACACTCTTGGGCAACAAAGACAAGGCAGGAAGCATTATAAATCCTGACTTAAAATTATACTACAAAGCTACTGTGATAAAATTGGCATGGCACTGGCAATAAAGCAGACATGAGAGTCAATGGAACAGATTACAAGATAAAAATACACCAAACACACTTAGCCATCTTCTCTTTGACAAAGGGGCTAAACATGCTCACTGGAATAAAGACAGCCTCTTTAACAAATGGTGCTGGTAAAACTGGTTCTCCACATGCCAGAAAATAAAACTAGACCCAGGTCTATCACCATGCCCTAAACTAAGGGCAAAATGGATTAAAGATCTAAACATTAAAACAGAAATACTAGATCTCCTGGAAGAAATTATAGATATATGTGAAAACCTTGAAGACATAGGAGTAGGCAGACAATTCATGAACACAAACCAGCCTGCAGGGGAAATACTCTAAAGAATCAAAAACTGGAATCTCTTCTTACTGAGAAGTTTCTACTTGTCAAAAGAAATCACCAACAATGAAAAGACAGCCCATAAATTGGGAAAAAATCATAACCAATAATCACTCAGACAAAGGACTTCTATCTAAACTATATGAAGAACTAAAAAAAAATTCACTCTCCAAAATTTAAAGACCCAATCCAAAAATGTGCATCTGAGATGAATACACACTTCTCAGAGGAAGAAATACAAGTGGCAAATATATACATGAGAAAAATGTTCCACAGCACTGGCCATTCAATAAATGCAAACTAGCACAACATTGAGATACTATCTCACCCCAGAAAGAGTGGCTATTGTAAAGAAATCAACTAATTACAAATGCTGGAGACTGAGGAAAAGAAATCCTTCTCCACTGTTTCTGGGAATGTAGGTTGGTGCAACCACTACGGAAATCAGTGTGGAGATCCCTGAAAAAACTAGGACTGGAAATCTCATTCAATCCAGCAGTTCCCCTTCTGGGTATTTTTCCAAAAGAACTGAAAAAAACACAGCATAGTGATATGTGCATCCATGTTTATAGTACCACAGTTTTTGTCATAGACAAATCTTGGAAATAATCAAAATATTCATCACTTGAGAAATGGATGAAAAAGATGTGATATTTTATACAATGGAGTACTACTCAGCTACAATGAAACACAAATTTGAATCCTTTATAGGTACATGAAAACAACTAGAGTCTCATAAGTGAAATAAATCAGACCCACATGTGTAAATATCATATTGTGTCCCTAAAGAACTTGCAAAAATAAAGAAAACATGAACATTCTAATAGATATACTAAAATGTAAAGAAACTGAACTTAAGGTTTAGATAAGAAAGATGAGAGCTAGGAGAAAAGATAGGGAAAAAGGAAGGGTGGAAAATCTTGCAAGTATACATACAGAATGGTTGAGATGATTGTACTCATAATTTCCATCATTTTAAAAAAATAACAGTTGCTGTTTAGAATTTTCACTTTGACTAATTTTGTATGCTTATGTGTTTGATCTGATCACCTATAGCAAGGACAGCAATGTGTAATATAAAACCCAGGTTGAATACCTCTCCTCTTGGTCTTCCAAACGTGTACTCTTTCTAATGTCTTATCAGTTAATACACTTTCTTTAAGTTTTTTTTTTAAAAAGACAAGGAAAAATATTAAGATTTCTTGAATGCAAGCATTAATATTCTATTATGTGTCCAATCTTGCATAACTATATCTGTTCATCTGAGCAACAGATTTGATGTTAAAAATTGATAATATAACAACCATTTTTAATGTA
>NW_004524854.1:898186-931218 GCF_000260255.1 Octodon degus
AAAAAAAAAGCAAAAAACAAATCATTTTTTTCTCATGTGCAGAGTAGTGAAACAGTATAGAGTAATTCATAAAGATGTTCTCTGATTCATCAAGTAATATCCTAGTACGCTGTTGCTGTTTCCCCTCTTCTCCTGAGTTACCTGGGAAGTGATGCCTTCTTAGCCTTGACTACCTCAGTGCGTGCTTTCTCACAACAAAGCCCTCCCCCTGCTTTCCCAGGTCCCCAGACAATGTCCTTTGTACCAAAACTACCCAAGGTGCTATAACAACCATTTTAATTAGCTATTCTTGTTTTGAAAATCTGTAACATATGTGTTATTGTGTATTGCCCTGTTTCTGTCATTTTTTCTCTTTGTTTTTGTTTCTGTTTTTACTATTCAAAATTAAATTTAAAAAAGAAAGATATTCTGGGCCCGGGAGATAGCAGATAACTCAGTAGAATAAGCACTTGCTTGGCAAACACAGGGTCCTGAGTTCAATCCCCGGTACTGAAAAAAAAAAAAGATATTCTATATGGTTCCTCCACCTCAAATATAGTGCTGACTCTTTTTCTAAGAGAAATTCACAGATATTAAGTTATCAAAAGTCATGAAAGTTTCATTGTTTTATCAAGGAACCATGCATTGGTTAGAGCATGTTCAGATGCAAAAGTTATTTGACATATGCACTGGAACTGTTACATTTGACATAGAGGAGCTCTCACTTGCCATAATCAGGTGTTCTTGTAAACTCACATAAGAAATACCTGAGAGATGAAGAATGGAAGGAAGACAAAGAGCTGATACCACATCTGAGTAACAAGTCACCAAGATTCAAAGTTTTAAAAAAGCCATCCTCCCCTCTTTGATTTGCAATGATGGCTAAAAGTGGCATCCAGCTATTTCTTGGGAAAGAATTTATTTACATTCTAGATATCACACTTCCCTCCAAAACCTCAATTTCTAAAGCCTGTTTCATTTGGTGCAAATCACAACTTCAGGGTATATCTGGATTGTGTTATTTCTGCCATTTTTTAATATTAATAGACCGGTCCTCTTTACAAATGGTGAAATTTTTAAAAATCAGAAATACTTAATGCAAATCCTTAGTAGCTGCTCTTCTGGCTGTAACTCTTTAGAACTGGACATCTTGCACACAAGCATTTTTCAGTGCTCCAGCAGAGTCAGCATTAAACTCTCTACCACAGCACATACTTTACCATATATTTATACTAGCCAAATATAAATACATAAATAAAATCAACAGAACTTAGTACAGAGGCTGCTCTGCATTATACCACTCCAGTAAAGTGCAATGTCAAGTCCAATAAATTTGCTTTCCTCCTGAACATATTAGGTTGTAAGTCCAGACCAAAATAAAACATCCTGTTGCAGTGAGATTAATAGAATAGAATGTGTCAGGATAAAGGAAATACCTACGAACGCTGTCCTAAGCCTTATCTGTGCAATCTGTGGTTGTTGCTATGTATATTTACTCTCAGTTCCAGAAAGCTTAACCGTAGTTCTGAATGATGAATCACTGGACTCAGCCAACAAGAGGGAATAATCCAGAGCCCTTAGGGAATAGTAGTCATTGCTGGTGGCACTTGATATAATGTATCAAGCACCTTAAATGTCCCTGTAACTTTGTGCCACAGGTACTCCTTTCTCTGTACTCTTCCCTTAGTCTCTATTTCCCCTGTCCTCCTTTCTGACCCATTTTCCTCCCTTCCTGTCCAATCCAGTATGCTAGAGTTTTCAAACTACAAAACATAATCTTTTAGCTACTCCTGAAATCAATTCAGTAGGCCAGAGCCAGCCAATTTTAAAATCAAACTGCAGTAGAATATTTCCAGGTACCAGGTTATCATGATGGTGATATTGCTTCAAACAACTCTTGTTTCCATCTAAGACAGTGTCCAGGATCGTGCTATAAGATGTATTTCCTCCTAAGGAGCAACACCAGTGTGCAGCACCCTGCCACGAAGGACGGTCCTTGACTTCGGTAGACAGCAACACAGACCATCAGACAGCTGAGATCTTGTAATTGCAGGGCCACTAATAATGTACATACATTGCTTTACATGGTTCAAGTGTTAAAATTACAACTAGAGTGTTGATACACATATATACACATTATACATATTTACGCAAATGATGACTATGCATACATTATGCGCTTGCATGTTGTACAGATGCTGGGACCTCTCCTGCATTGTCCAGGACAAACCCCATCAAGTAAGAATTATCTCATCCAATATGTTAACAGTGCTGAGGGTAAGAATCTCTTATCTATACATAATCAACCATCTGGGGGAAAAGTGATGGAATGTTTTGAAGGTTTTTTTTTTTTAATGTTTGAGTTGTCCATCCCCATCCAAAATCTTAAATATTCTAATCTTGATTCTATTGCTCAACTAAAATTAAAATACCACTTTTTCACTTAAAAATCATCGTGTTTTGGATAATTTATTTATTTTGAGAAATCAAGGCTAGCAATGTTTTGGTTCAAGTTTTCCCTGCACATACATTTACCATGTCGCGATTTTTAAGGTTTTCACCTGCCCTTCCTTACTCGGCAGCTGCTTTTACACAGGCAGAAACCGAAAGAGGCAGCAGAGTCTGCTCTGGCTCCATGGTAAGGCACAAGGATTGGGATTTGAACCCAGGTTATTTGGCTGCAAGGGTTTGGATGAGTTTGCCTGAAATACAGACTCCTCTGGGTTCTGGCACACTATTTCAACCAGGCCACAGTGCCTGCCAAAATAATCAAAATAATTGAATTTAAAAATATCCACACTTTCAATAGCATCAGAAACCAAAGTCTACAATATCCTTTAAACTATAATTACTGGTATTAAGGGCATGTCCTCTTTGTGCCACATTTCTTTCTTTATTTAGGAATCTGTCTGTCCTCTGGAACTCTTCTTTCAAATGTTTGGTTCAAAAGAAACAGTACTCTGAAAAAGCAACGCATCTGTCTCAGAATTACTGACTCTGTGTGAGGTTTCTCTTTCTTTCTTTCTTTCTTTCTTTCTTTCTTTCTTTCTTTCTTTCTTTCTTTCTTTCCTTCTTTCTTTCCTTCTTTCTTTCTTTTCTTTTCTTTTTAGCTTTCTGACTAGTAGTTGAATAGTATTTTATGGTCCTAGAACCGTTATCTACTTTTTTCATTTATTCTACATGAGATTTCTTGTTCTCTTCTACTTTCAAAATAAAATTATAAAAATCCAGGGAAGTTCAAATTTGTTGCTCCATTTTGTCACATGAACTAAAAAGAGAAGACAGCACACAATCATAGAACTGTATTTCAATGGTACCATACCACACTAAAGAAGTAATGTGATGATTTTTATCAATTCATCAAAGTACACCTGTTTGTGTATCTTTGGTATTTGGAAATTTTCCTCTACATTAAAACTTTCAGAAAAGTCAGTATAATAAAACAGCTTTCAAATAAATTGGTACATTTAAATTTTTCAAGTTAGTTCTCTACTATAATTATCTATGTGACAGCCCTGGCAGAAAGTTTTCTATTGCTCACTACGTTTTGTCTATGTGTTTGTGTGCATTCAGGACACCTTTTTAAAAAGCTTCCCACCTACTTGAACACTTTGTGCTGACAAAAAGGAAAGTCTGCTCTTTTTCATTTTATCTTATTGTGATATCAGTGTGGTCCCATGTAGAAAGCCAAGCTACTGAATGTTTTCTGCAGGCTGGTGAGCATGTTAAGACTTGCTCAGGAGGCTAATTAAAATTGATGCATGGCATATAATTAAAGGCAAATTAAAACTGATGCATTACATGATTCTACTGGACCAAAATAAAATGTTTTTATCATTAATATTATGCTTCTCATGTCATCTGTGTACGAGTTATTGCTTTTTCTGTGCCCTCCCTCTGGCTACAGACATACCACCAGTCTCAGTATACTGGCTCCTTTTTCTATCATGACTATCTCATTATCTCCGCATTTGAATGGCTCCTTAGCTCTGGGCTTTGGAGTTGTTTACGGCACCTGTTAAATAACTACATGAAAAGAAGACACAGTCCAGAATGAAGTAAAGCCAGAGAAATAACACCATTAACAGCCGTCAGTTTATAAGAACATGATGTGCCCAGCCCACTGTTAAAGTGCACTGAGTATTTTACAGAAATAAAGATAATTTTCTGAATCCGTAACTGTAAATAGCCTGCCCATGTGCATGTGTGAGAACTATGTTATTCTAAAGCTGCTTATCTGAATGGCAAGAAAATTTCAAAAAGATTTTCTCAAGAATGAATTAAAAGAAACAGTACTGATCATTAAAACCCAGAGATAAGATTATAAGATAATTCTTTGGACAATCACTAAACTAAACTCCATATGTTCATAATGTGAGATTATCAGTAAATGGTTTTCTCTTTAAAAGGTTCACCATGATCTTCTTAGAAAACCATCCTGAAAAGAAAGTGAAGCAAAGGAAGGGGAGGCCCAATATTTGCAAGGATGCGGATAGACATGAGGCAGAAGAAATATGAGAAATAACTTTGAAAACAAATCCTACTGCAGATTTGTTACCCCTGCAGTTAATTTTTGCTCTGATTTTGCACCCTTCCTTCCACTCCTTTTCAGCTTTCCACCACGGAGTTTCCGGATATCCTGACAAACAGGGAGCTTGGCAGAGTCTTACAGGGAGTATGAAAAGGACCAGGGACTTGGTTACTTCACTTAAGACCACGTTTGAGGATGACCTATCCTGGTGCGAAGAAATGAACGCCCTATTTCTGGTTTAAATTAAAAACCTCCAACGTCACCCCAAATACACCGAAAGAGTGGAGGGCAGGCCCCTAGGAAAGCAGATCCACAGGGGACCCGCCAAGCTCTTGGTAAAAATCTTGTTGAACCACGTTTAGTCGTTCAAGGATCGCTTTCTTTTCATAGAATTGCACTCAGAACTAGTAGTTAAAGGAAGAAGATTCCAAAAAAAGGAAAGAAAGATAGCTCCCCCCACCACCACCAAAAAAAGCTTTAGTAGATGCAGGCAACCTTGTGCAGAATAAAAATAATCAGTGTTAAAACGGGACTGGAATGCTATTAAGGGCTGCTTTTGTGAACATATTTGCACAAGTCTAGCTCAGCTTTATATCATATGGAAATTCCTTGTTTACCATCTTTGTAAGAGTTCCTTAAATATCTGGCTTCCAACTCCAACGGTTGGACGCTCACTAGTTACGGAAGGCGGCCGTCCCGGAGGGTGTCCAGCTTGGAGAGACCGCTGCTCTTTCACTTGCCCACAACTTCCTTCCACCCCGCGGTCTCAGTCTCCCCTCAGATATGGTACCGACCATGTGCCATCCGTATTTCACTTGACTGAATTCGAGCTGCAGCCCACGGTGGAAGCTGCAAGAGCTGGGCAGAGTTCCAGGCAAGAGGGGCCGAGAGGCGTGAGCAGCGCTCTGCGCCGCTTGTCAGAGGCATGGAGCAGCAGCTCCTTTGTGGACTGGTGCACCCCCCTCCCGGGTGCACAGCAGGGATAGTTGATCCGCTGAGTGATTGATAAGTGCGGGAGAGGGGCCACCGTCCCTCCCTCTTCTCTCCTCCCTCCTGCTCTTCTTTCCTCCTCCCTCTGCCTCCCTCCTGCCTGCCAGGAGCGCTGCCCTGTAGCGAGCTGCGCCAGTGGGGATCTGCCTGCCCTGGGGGCGCCGCCCGCGCTCCCGCCGCGCCCTTGCTCCAGGGCAGCGCCGCTCCCAGGTTGTGCGGCCCCTGTGCTTCTGCGGGTCGCAGATGCTGCGGACGCCTCCGGGTGAAGATCCGGGAGGCACGCTCACTCGGTAAGTTCCGAACAGTCGGGGACGCATTTGCGACTGGGCTGATGAGGTGGTTTCTCTCAGCCTCGCGGGAGGACTGGCGTGGGGAGACCCGCGCGGTCCGCGAAGAGCTTCTCTTTGGCGGCCGCCCTCCACTCTCCGGCTACGCTGGGGTGTACTCGCCGCGGACCGTCCGCGCGGGTGTGGTCGGATCGGCGCCTCGCGCAGCCGGGTGGTCATCGCCTATGGGAGCGGCCGCGGGCCCGGTGGGAACCGCCGCTCGAAAGAAGGCTCCAGGCACCGGCGGTGTCCAAACCCCGCGGCCAGGGTAGCGCGAGTGGCCGTCGCAGCTGCGGGACTCTGGGCCGAGTATCGTGCACCTAGCGGATAGGGGGAAAGAAGGAAGAGCAGCGGTGGGGGCTCATGTCCCGTTTGGGGCTAGCGGAGACTCTCCAAGACCCCTCCTCTCTCCAAGAACCCTTCGGACATGGGATTGGCCTAGAAATGCTGATAGGGTGCGCGGGGTCCGGGAAGGGGACAGGGCAGGCAGAGCCCCTTCTCAGGCCTGCGGGTCTCCCCACAGCATCGGCCCGGAGGGCGGCCCGGATGGAGGTGGGCTTTTGGCCCTTGGGCCCTCTTGGCGTCCGGTAAAGGCTTTGTCTACCTAAGCTAAACTCTCTTGACTTAGAGACAAGGGAAACTGAGGCCTCGGAGTCCGCAGCTTCCCTGCTTCGGCGAGGAGCGGAGCACTTTCATTATTTCAGCGATCGTCCTTGCCTCTCTTGGGCTCGCAACGCATCTTGAACCTTTCCACCGCCTTAAAAGCCCACTCTTAACTGAGTGCTGCGGCAGTTCTTCCTGAGGCGCGAAGCCCAATGAAACTTAGTGAAAAGTGCCTATCGGGTTTGCAGCTGACATCTTCCCAAGGACTGTGTTTCTGAAAGTAGCTGTGGATGCTCAGCTCAAACACAGGCAGGAGAGAGGGGTAGAAGGGTCCAGGACCCTTGTAGGAGGCTGGTCATAGAGTGAAGACCCGTGACAAATATCCCTAGTGTATCTTTGCTCAGCTAGCTTCCCACCTTCATTTTACAGTTGCCAAGAATTTCAAGAGCCGACTATCCCCATCTCTCCTCTCCTTTTCTCTTCCCTTCTCTTCTCTTCTCCTGCTTGTCACTTTCTCGCCTCCTGAAATTTCCAGCAAAACAGTCTCTGTCCTCCAGTACTATTAACAGTATCACAATGTCAAAATTTAATGTTTGAAAGCTAGAAGTAATATTTGATATTTCACTTAAAATTAAAAAGAATGCATTTATATAAAACACCACCACTACTGTTTAAATTTAAATAGACAGTCTCTAAGTCATGTTAAACTGCAATGAGCCCTTTGGAAATTGGTGGACTCAGAACTCCTATATTCTTTTTTAAATTTTAGTGTCTTGAATTTTACCATGTGAGCATTTCCCTGGTTGAGGAACTTCATCTGTAAAATAAACTTGATTTCTAAGGTCTTGTCCAGCTGTCACATAGGATTCTCCTCCTATACAATACTGACCTAATTAGTAACTGTTGAACAACTGAATGAATGAAAACCCCATATCTTCCAGGAAACAATCTTCCTTTAAAAACTGATAATTGGTAGACAAACATCCCTCTGCTATGAAAAAGAGCCTAACTGTGCCTGAGATGCAGCCGCCTGCTTATATTTAACGGTGCAACTGCAGCAGGGAGGGGCAAGCCTTGGGCCGCTTCCTTTGCCCCTCAAGACTGAGCATCTCAAGGTTGTTGTGAGGCTTAGAGAAGGAACATTTGAGTCTGAGAAGAAAAGGAAAGGATCTTGTTGAAGTGCAAACAAGCATTACAGCAGTAAAGAGGACTCCTTCGAGGATGGAGAAGGAGATGGGTGAAAGGTGGGGCAATTTTCACAGGTCATCACCGAGCCACAGGTTGAATGAGTACCTAAGTTTATGAACTGCCCCACTTTGTCTTGGGAAGGAAGGAGCTTGTGTCAGCTGCCAGATCCCAGATCCCATGACCCCAGCTTTAACAAAGAAGAAGGATGGAGAAAGCAATAGCTGTCCACTCTCAAATGGCTCGCTCATCCCGTATGAATGTTTACCAGGCATGTGACCAGACAATGGAGACCCAATGGTGACTCTCTCTGGCAGGTCTGGGAAGGAAGAGGGGAAAAGCAAGCTGAGGTGTTCTGTGGGACAGGCATAGATAGCATTTACTGGTTTCTTCCCTCACTCCATTTCATCCATTTATTTACTGGCATATCTCCCCACCCCAGAAGGGGCAGCCCTTGCCCTTCCAGGAGACACCAGACATTATTCACACCTTGCAAATGGACTCACACTGGGAAACTCCTGAGTCTCAGCCTGGGACTGTAGGATAATTAAGAAGAAAGGAGATAATGAGGGCAAAAATCCAACACCTGGCCATGAGTAATGCTCTGGAAAGGTTATTTGAACTCAAATGGAATGTCAGAGCTTGGAGGGCCTGCAGAATCTACAAATAGAAACAGGGCATACCTGGCAAGAGAGCCAGATCAGACCCTGCTGTGCTAGGTCCCAGGTCAGGATGCCTTTTCCTTCCCTGTTCCTCTGCAGGAGCCAGTCGTCCTCTGCTACTTTCCTGTATTCTTCTGGCTTACTTACCCCTGCCGCCCTTCTCTGGATCCCTTTCCCAGCTCAGGCTCAGCCTGCCAGAGCCTTTTTGACACCTACTCTTCTTCCTCAGGCAAAAAGCACACCATTAAACCTGGTTACCTAGCTTAGGTATACATCTCACTGGGAGAAGGATTTTCTTTTTGTTTATCTCAGCTTACAAGCTAGCGTTGAGCTGGCTTTGGGAGTCTAGGGTAATGTGTATTTGGCCGGTCACCACCAAGAGAGTGATACTCTCTGCGCTGAAACAAAGCTCCCTCTGTAGGATCAGTCCCCTAGGAGAACTCCTCACCCTAGTACACAAACACCTCACTCTCTGCACCCAACATCCAAGCTGTCCTTCCGCCGCCCCCCCCTGCCCCCCCACACACAGAGCAGTCTCTCCTGAGAGGGTCAGGACGCCTGCTTGAGAATTAGGGATGAGAGCCCCCTGGAATGGCTATGTCGATGTCCTTCAGGGAGTGTGTAGGAGACAAGATAAAAACGACCAGAAAGGCTGGCAGAGGACTTCTGATGGCGCCAGCACCTTAGTAGGTCGCTCGTTGAGAAACCCCTGGCAGGGGCTTCTCCTGCCGCCAAGGAGTTGGAGATGGAGTAGTTCAGAATCCACTGACGCAGCCAGGAATTGAGCTTTGCAAAGCCACTTGCAGAGAAGGGAAGCATCTGCCCCACCCTCCCCCACCGCTCGCCCTCGATCCTCTGCCTCCCCCCTCCCCCCGTGACGTCACCCTAGTCCTGTCCCGGAGAGCCTGCAAAGCCTCTCAAATTCAAACTGCTAGACGCACTGCTGCCGCCGCCACCGGATTGGAAGCGCGCGTCCAGGCTCTGCCTTGGCCGCCGCCCGCCGCCCCAGCCGGCCGGCACCCCGACCTCCCTGCGCAGTCCCACCGGATCCCCGGCGGCGCAGCTTCCCAGCGCTGGGATCCGCTTCTTCCTCTCCTGCCGCCTGCCGGATTTTTAATTTCTGCGCAACCCCCCCGCCCCCCTACCAAATTAAAGCGACCGACAAAAAGCAGATCATCCCCTCTGGAAGCGGCGTTTTCTTTTTACCTTGCTCTCCCTCTCTTCCTGAAGATGCTAAACTCCAGGCGGACTGCTGAGGAGGGGGGTCCTGTCTTCTCCTGATGTGTGAGTACCCCCCACCCTGAGCTGTCTCTGCTCTTACACCTCTATCCCCATGCCAGCCCTCCATGGCTGATTTTCCCATCCCGTTTTTGCGCAGTTAAAGAAAGAAAGAAAGAAAGAAAGAAAGAAAGAAAGAAAGAAAGTAGAGCAATTTCTGCTGGGAGCCCAAGACGGGCGAGCAGCCTGAGATCTCGTCGAGATATCCCAGGGGAGGAGGAGACGGGCTGGATTTAGTAGGACAACTCGATTACTAATGACTCCGCGGCTGGGCTGCGACCCGCCGGGAAATCAGGTGCAAGCATGTGTGTTCCAGAACGCGTGTGTGGGTGGGCTGGGGGAGTGGGAAGGGAGAGGAGAGAAGAAACCGCTTGGAAAAATGCAGTGATTTCATTCTGCTGTGTTGCCCACCTCCTCATTCTCCCTCCCTTCCACTCCGCCTCCTTGCTTTGCCATTTTAATCGGGCTTCCTTGTCTCTTTCTTCCCCGCACCCCGCTCCACCCCCGGCCCCCCATTCAAGGTTTGCCTGTAGGTACCTGAGCTGACACCGAAGGTGCCTAAAGATGCTGAGCGGCGTTTGGTTCCTCAGTGTGTTAACCGTGGCCGGGATTTTACAGACGGAGAGTCGCAAAACTGCCAAAGACATTTGCAAGATCCGTTGCCTGTGTGAGGAGAAGGAAAACGTACTGAATATTAACTGTGAAAACAAAGGATTTACAACTGTCAGCCTGCTTCAGCCCCCCCAGTATCGAATCTATCAGCTATTTCTCAATGGCAACCTCCTGACAAGGCTGTACCCAAACGAATTTGTCAATTACTCCAACGCGGTGACCCTTCACCTAGGTAACAACGGACTGCAGGAGATTGGAACCGGGGCATTCAGTGGCCTGAAAACCCTCAAGAGACTACACCTCAATAACAACAAGCTGGAGGTATTGAGGGAGGACACTTTCCTGGGCCTGGAGAGCCTAGAGTACCTCCAAGCTGACTACAATTACATCAGTGCCATCGAGGCAGGGGCATTCAGCAAACTTAATAAGCTCAAAGTGCTCATCTTGAATGACAACCTTCTGCTGTCACTGCCCAGCAATGTTTTTCGGTTTGTCCTGCTCACCCACTTAGACCTGAGGGGGAACCGGCTGAAGGTAATGCCGTTTGCTGGTGTCCTTGAACATATCGGAGGGATCATGGAAATTCAGCTGGAGGAAAACCCCTGGAATTGCACTTGTGACTTACTTCCTCTCAAGGCCTGGCTAGACACGATAACTGTTTTTGTGGGGGAGATTGTGTGTGAAACTCCCTTCAGGTTGCATGGGAAAGATGTGACCCAACTGACCAGGCAAGACCTCTGTCCAAGAAAAAGTGCGGGTGACTCCAGTCAAAGGGGCAGCCATGGTGACACACACATTCAAAGGCTGTCACCTACAATGAATCCTGCTCTCAACCCTACCAGAGCTCCAAAAGCCAGCCGGCCACCCAAAATGAGAAATCGTCCAACTCCTCGAGTGACTGTGTCAAAGGACAGGCAGAGCTTTGGACCAATCATGGTGTATCAGACCAAGTCCCCTGTGCCCCTCACCTGCCCCAGTAGCTGTGTCTGCACCTCTCAGAGCTCAGACAATGGTCTAAATGTTAACTGCCAAGAAAGAAAGTTCACTAATATCTCTGACCTGCAGCCCAAACCTACCAGTCCAAAGAAACTTTACCTAACAGGCAACTATCTTCAAACTGTGTATAAGAATGACCTCTTAGACTACAGTTCTTTGGATTTGTTGCATTTAGGAAACAATAGGATCGCCATCATTCAGGAAGGTGCCTTCACAAACCTGACTAGTTTACGCAGACTTTATCTGAATGGCAATTACCTTGAAGTGCTGTATCCTTCTATGTTTGATGGGCTGCAGAGCTTGCAGTATCTCTATTTAGAGTATAATGTCATTAAGGAAATCAAGCCCCTGACTTTTGATGCTTTGATTAACCTCCAGCTCCTGTTTCTGAATAACAACCTGCTGAGGTCCTTACCTGATAATATATTTGGGGGCACAGCCCTCACCAGGCTAAATCTGAGAAACAACCATTTTTCACATCTGCCTGTGAAAGGGGTTCTGGATCAGCTTCCGGCTTTTATCCAGATAGATCTGCAAGAGAACCCATGGGACTGCACCTGTGACATCATGGGTCTAAAGGACTGGACGGAGCATGCCAATTCCCCTGTCATCATCAATGAGGTGACTTGTGAGTCTCCCGCTAAGCATGCAGGGGAGATACTGAAATTTCTGGGAAGGGAGGCCATTTGTCCAGAGAATCCAAATTTATCAGATGGAACCATTTTGTCAATGAATCACAACACAGACACACCTCGGTCACTCAGTGTGTCTCCAAGTTCCTATCCTGAACTACATACAGAAGTTCCACTTTCTGTCTTAATTTTAGGATTGCTTGTTGTTTTTATCCTGTCAGTCTGTTTTGGGGCCGGTTTGTTTGTCTTTGTCCTAAAACGCCGAAAGGGAGTGCCAAATGTTCCCAGGAGTGCCAACAACTTAGACATAAGTTCCTTCCAATTACAGTATGGGTCTTACAACACAGAGACTCATGATAAAACTGATGGCCACGTCTACAACTATATCCCTCCGCCTGTGGGTCAAATGTGCCAAAATCCCATCTATATGCAGAAGGAAGGAGACCCAGTAGCCTATTACCGCAACCTGCAAGAATTTAGCTATGGCAACCTGGAGGAGAAAAAGGAAGAGCCAGCCACGCTGGCTTACACAATAAGTGCCACTGAGATGCTTGAAAAGCAGACCACACCAAGAGAGCCCGAGCTGCTGTATCAAAATATTGCTGAGCGAGTCAAGGAACTCCCCAGCGCAGGCCTCGTCCACTACAACTTTTGTACCTTACCTAAAAGGCAGTTCACCCCTTCTTATGAATCTCGACGCCAAAACCAAGACAGAATCAATAAAACCGTTTTATATGGAACTCCCAGGAAATGCTTTGTGGGGCAGTCAAAGCCCGATCACCCTCTACTGCAAGCTAAGCCGCAATCAGAACCAGACTACCTCGAAGTTCTGGAAAAACAAACTGCAATCAGTCAGCTGTGAAGGGAAATCATTTACAATCCTAAGGCATCAAAGGATGCTGCTCTAAACTGTTGGAAGCATTGCATTTGCTTTTGTTGTGTTCTCCCCTTCCCAGTGTTAATGGGGGACTTTGAAAATGTTTGGGAGATGGGGTGAAGCAAAGGTATTGCTGTTGCAAGTTTTTCCTTTAAATTATTTCTCTCTCACTCTCCCCTCACTATTTTTTTTTTCCTTCTCTTCTTAGGATGCATCAGTGAACATGAATGTTTCAACAATGAATTTTTCATGTGTTTTGTTTATGATTTTGTTTTTGCTTTCTTTCTTTCTTTTTTCCAGTATGAGAGTAGAAAGAGGAGATTATAGTGAATGAAATAAGAATAGGCAAACTGTTCACATGAACATGGATAATTAGTGTACTTTGTAGAAGATCTCCAAAGATCTTTTGGGACTATAACTTCTTTTGTAAATAATAATACACGGCATTTCCATCTTCAGTTACCAAGTACAGCCACTGGGTATCACTTCTTTGTGTTAAAGTGCCTTTGCACTTTCAGTACATGACTTAAGCGTTGCTTTTAGCTTTGATAAATTGAACTTATTTTAATGTGTTGTATTTTTCAAAATGAGACCACTGTAAAATAGATCTATATGTCAGCTATATTAAGTCAACGTACAGTTTACTTGATTTATGGAAATGAGTCTGTCATCAAATGATTCTAGTTTAGGACTCTATAGACTTAACTGTAAAATATTTCCTTTCCTCTGGATTTATTTTAAGTGATTTTATTTAAGTCAACTAAAGGGATTTAACAGTGGACTAGAGGTAATAAGCTGCCTCATATGGGATTAGTAATTCATTAATAAAATATATTTAACCCAATATCAGAGTGGATTGAACAATTAATGCCCTTCCGTAAATCATTACGTTACCCTAACATGATTGGTGTTTTAGATTATTTTCCTAATTAAGAATACGTTACACAACTTGTAATATATTTTTTCTGCATTAAATTAGATATTTTTGTATATTTAAAAGAAAGAGCCTGTATTTCTAACTTTTTAATTGAAATTAATATTTTTTCTGCCTATTGAAACATTTTTCTATAAACACACACCAGTAGAGGCCGCCACACACCTCATTTAACAAAGACGTACGAGCCATTAAATACCTTGAAGGAAAACTTCAAACGTGAGATTAAAACTTCCCAAATAAGTTCTCTGCAAATTCAAGGCAGCAGAGATAAAAATGTATACATTATGTCCTATTGCTTTTAGGATCAAAGGTTAGACTAAGGACTCTCAATTTCTCACACTTTCTGACAAAGCAGCATTTTCCCTTGAGTTTAATGGAAACATTAATGGGGTGCTATCAAATCACATATTATTTGCATCTCCAAATCTACAAATAGTTACATAAACCACAACAGCAATTATCTTTTTGCTTCTGCTTTCTTGAGGCATGTATTACTTGAAAATGTCCTTGTCAGCTGGAGCAAGCCTTTCATTTTGGTCTTTGCATTAAATTGAGTTTAACTAACCAAGTCTCTATAATATTTTGAAGCCTTATTAGCCTGTAAATAATTTTTAGATGCAAACATTATTGTGCCATTTAAACAAACAGCCCTTCTTTACAACAAAAAATAGTTTTGTTTTGTCTATTGTAAATCCTTATGCAACTGGGATGGTGATCTGCATATAAAGTAGTCCAGCTTTTCAATTCCTTATTAAAGCAAGTGATGGCGTCTGAAAGAAGCACACTGTTTCCTTTTCATAAATAGGTTACTGCACATAATAATCCTTTATGATCATGTGGAGATTGAAGTGGTTCCTGATAGCTTACTTTTAAAGCTTTAAAATGACTAATCGTATATTGTCTGTCACTGTTAACAATTCGTGTGATAGACTTTCAATTAGAAATGACTTAAATCCAAATTATTTGGAATAATAATTAATGATGCAGGATAGTTTTTGAACAATAGCAGATAGCTACGTACATATGAAGATGTAAAAGATATTCAGAAAAAAATACTTTTAACAATCTAAAATCTCTGTGTATCTACCGTGACAAGCTAGGATGTTCATTCTTTGGTTAGAGATCATATGTCTTGTTCAAAACCATAAGGTCAAAATTGAAAGTAAGTGAGCAGAAATGATTTACAAGACAGTTAATATGGAGAAAGTTTGCATTTCATGGAAGAGGATCCAGGGTGTTGAACTAGTTGAATTTGGGATTACTCCTGGAAGTCACCTCATTGAGTGGAGTATTTATGTAGAAAAAAATTCAAAAATCCTCTTGTGGCGGCCCTCACTAGGTACAATAATAAGTACCAAATACAGAGGTAGGTATTTGGGAAAGCTGTTATGAAGATAAATTAACATATGTTCTATTAAGACAGCTTTTAGGCTTAAAACATATAGCTAGAGCTATAATTGTGTTGATTTCACTTCAGTATTCTCATAAAAGTAAAGCTACTCCTTTAAAATGATCAATAATCATAACAAAATCATTCATTTCTTTCTATTGTTTTGCTATTATGCTTCAATTTTATATTCCCATGATGCTCTAGATTCATACTTTATTTGCATTAGGCTTTAAGATGCAATTATTTGCATGTAGCCCAGACTAATTCCTTTAAAAACATAGTAGATCATTATGCTGTGAAGCTTTACTCTCTAAGTAATCATAAATATTTTAAGCTTTATTAATTTATTAAGTCTTACTATATTCTGATTTATTTTATCCACGAAAGCATTTTCCAACTTTTTATTTTAGTATTTTGTCTCCTCCATCTGGATTTTATTTCCCTTTTGCTTCGCATGCAGCTTGTAATGGGTATGAGCTACAACACTGCGAAACAGTTCCGGCCACCAGAATGCCATTCCCAGAGTTCTGCCTGGCACAGGTCTAGATATGGGACCCTACAAATGGTAAATGGTAATTACCTTTGATTCTAACTCTTAATTAGTTGTTTTCTCTGTTTCTGGGTATACCTGTAGCTAAATTTGTATTGAGAACCACTTCTCTGACTCGATATCATTGCCAAAAGTCTAATTTGATTCAGTATTTCAGTCAACCTGTGTGCCTTGTTTCCTCCAGTATTTGATGAGTAAGGAAATGACTCTTTAATTTCCTTTTTTGTCCTCTGACATATACAGTGACCTAATTTTTCTAAATGATTCCATGTCATCAAGGGCTCAATATTTTAAGGATTTTACAAGTAGTGGGTAATGGATAAGAGAGAGGTTATTTTGCTGATCCTGAAAATTCCTTTTGATTGTACATATTCCCAAAACATACTGGATTGGATGTGGAGTGTAGAATGCCTTTCACCCAGTCCTTCCAATCCATTCATTTCTTCACTCCAGGAATATTTCTTGAATGCTTGTTTCCTAGGAACCAGGCAGGTTCTCCACTGTCTTCACTCTGCCCTCTTTACCCCCCACTCAAAATAAGATCCTCTTCCCACTTGGCAAGTAGCTTAGTGCAAATAAAGAACATTACCTGAGTGGCAGTTGCCCAGAATAAACAGTGGGAACAGTCACGCAGTGCAGGACGTTGAGATATTTAAAACATGTTTCTGTGTATTAAGGTATAGAACTGATACAAATATACTAGCAACAACAATGTAAGTGCTATTATCCCTTTGGAATTAAATAACTAAGAAGGACAAAATACCACCAAAATAAAAGAAATCACTGAAAAATTAGGCTTAATCTTAGGACCTGTGGACAGTTTTATATCTGTGCTATCTGAAGATCTAATTTGTAAAGTTGACTATCAAGTTTGTAAATAAAACACCACAAATGTACTTATGTTTTCTGGACTAACTGTGTTTTACAGGTACTATTTACTTTCTATTTCAGTGGCTTAAAAAATAATATTTTGGCTTTAGTGTATCATACCAAAACAATGATAGGACACTTAATTGGGAAAGAAAATTAAGTACTGTGTATATGTGTACTTTGCTTCTCACGAGATTGTGCAAAAGTAACATGTAAATTGAAATTTTGTAAATCAAATTGTATTTTAAATTCATCAAGGGTGTTGCCAATGAGGGGGAACTTGTAAATCTTTTGATATAGGAGAAACCCATTTTATAATACAAATAACCATTCTGGAATTTATCTGTTTTGTATGTTTGGATTTTCAATATTGACTTTGCTTAGAACAGAGCCCATATGCGTAATAAGAGTAATTTGCCCGGGCTGCTTGCGCTGCCAGTGTCTCCGATGCAAAGGGCTTATCCTTGAAAGTCCGCTGCAGTTTTGTGTGACTCAAGCTATCAAGCGATTCTAGGAAGGCACAGCAGCATTCCTGAGCAGACTGAGTAGCCAATCCATTTCAACTCAGTTGAACACGGGACTCCTGCTGAGCAGCATCTTCCCTCCCAGATATGACCACGTTTCCTTAGAGGGTAGAGTGACTCCTATATTCCCATTCTAGAAAGTGCTTAGAGTCACAGGTTTTGTAATAAATATATGTTATTATGTAAACATATTGAATTGCATGTGTGTTGGAATTTTTTAGCAGTATTTTAGCTTGAAAGTACTTGTACAAATACTGTTAGAATTAGTTGCAAATAATTGTTCTCACGTTACTGGAATAAACAGCAAATGAAACAAGCTCTTGTGTAATAGACTTCTGTACAAATCAGTGACATTGGTTAAGAAAATAAATGTCATATTTTGGGGCTGTTAATAGACAAAATGAAATATTGAAAATCTTAGCAAATGATATTGTATTTTACAGTCATTTTATGTTGAAATCATTTTATGTTGAAGTTAGTTTTCAGTTAATAAATATTCACTAAAAAAGAACATTTGAATTAGAAAATTTTTTTCAGAATTTTTAGAGTAGCAAATGAGAAAATAAGGCATGAACCACTCATTTTGTCTTCACACATATTGTTCAAATGTGTACAAATTAATGTTTTTATTCTTTATGTCAGTCATTATAATCTATATATTTAGGGTAAAATGAACTTTCAAATCACATACACTAACATTCCTCCATTAAGATGTTAGTAGCATAATTTTAAAATTAAAAGTAAAAGTAACAAAAAGACAATCTAGACAAAGCTGTCTCTCTAGGAATTGAAACAAGGTCTACCAGCTCTGCGCTCTTTCCAACACACACACACACACACACACACACACACACACACACACACTGATTCTGACTGGTTTTAATCTTAAACTATTATTTTATTTAAAAATAAAATATTGATATGTCATGCTAAGTTATAAAAAGTTTGAATTCACTAATGGAAATGCTATCGCTGTATGCTTGATGAATAGAGTTAAATAATGGGAGAAAAAGGTTCATTCATTCTTTTGATTATGGCAACATCATGGCAAAATGACTTCTTTGGGTATCTGTGTTTGGTTAAAATGTCAGAATATATCTGGAAGGTACAACCCATTCCCAAATGTGTAATATAACAAAAGATTTGGGATTGCTGTGATAGCTGTGAGAACGTAAAACAGCTTATCATCTGTTGATAACACATACACAGTACAATCCACTTTTCATGTGGCAACCACAGGGTGGCTGAAAAATTCAAACATGCACACTTTAAAGTGTTTCCTTAAACGATGCGCTCCAGTGCTAATGTATACTTCCTTTGAGAAGATGGGTTGAAAAGGAAGGGAACAAAAATAGTGTATGTTCCTCACTTGGGACCCGTGTAATATGCAAGTGCTGATAGATTCTCTTGTTCCTGGATAAAGTCTGGAACAGCATCCGATTCATGTTTCCCTGGAGAACTGCTTTGTAAATAGCAACACATTATTCTTATTAATGTTGTTTTAAAATATTATTTTCTTTGCTATTCACATTTGTTATAACAAGCAGCATTTGAGTTAGATAGCTGTCGGGTTGCTATCTGGCATCTGCGGACATGTTAATCGTGACAGAATGTCAGTTACAGCATTCAGTTAGAGTTGCCCCTCATAAAGTGATTACCAGGGAGAAACGATTGGTGAACGAAGTTCACTCTGCCCAATCCTTGGTGAAATCTCTCACTTATCAAATCTCTTTCACTCTCACATTTTTAACAGTTACTTGGACCATAACAGATCTCAAACATTTATGAAGGAAGGAAGGAAGGAAGGAAGGAAGGAAGGAAGGAAGGAAGGAAGGAAGGAAGGAAGAAAGGATGGAAGGAAGGAAGGAAGGGTTGAGACACTGCCTCACATATAAACCTTGAGGAAATGATTGAAAACTGGAGCATCTAAGTGCAAAGTATAAAAACAGAGAAGCATTAACTGTTTCAGAATGTCTTGAATATTTAGTCTTGACACTTTCAGAGCTTGCAAGAAACATACACATATGCAAAAAATATCATGAGACAATGGCAGACTAGTTGTGGTAATACGCAGGTGAGATACAAAATCTATTACATGGCAGCATGTGCAATTTTTTGTGATACTTTAGTGTGTCCACTGAAAGCAGCGATCTCATTCTGGAGTTAAAAGTAGCTTTACTGCTGAGCTGTGAGATTGCCTTGTTACTGGCTTTTGGAATTGGGAGATTCTGAATTGAGAGAAAATGTACTCCCTGACAAGCTTGAATGATGAATTCTTCCAGTGCTTATCATTTAGTTCTTCCTATGGCTCTGTGTACTCGACTGGTTTGTTTCCTAAGTCTTCCAAATAGGAGAGAATTTCCTAGGGTTCAAGACCACTTCAAATTATATTTCTGCCAGGTTGTTCCAAAAAGTCCTATTTATACAAAATAAGGGCCTACAGGTGGTGTTTTCCAGTAATAAGTCCTAGAATCTGAGACTCTGATCTTCATGTGGCTGTAAAGTTGGGGACAAGTCATGACTCGGACTCAGCCCCCAGCTTCCCTATCTGAGAAGCACTGGATTAGATGATCTCAAGGGATAAAACCCACTTGGGTAGTCCAGGATTCTCGGCTGCTTAGAGAATTGCTGCTACATATAAAACAAAGTAAAGTATTGAGATGATTATAATCCAAGCCTGAAAATTTCTCATACATCTTTTCTTTCAGTTATTCAATTTGAATGCATAATCTCATTTTATTTCTGTAAAATTCAAACATAGCCAATACCTTTTGTAATGTCTCTCCCTAATTTTAATTTTGAAATAAGAAGATTTAAACTCCTGTTTTTAAATCAGAGGACCCGACTGCTTCCTTTGGGAGATGATCCAAAGAGTATTCCATTTATCTTTTTCAGGATAATTGTCTTTTCTTATTTATTTAGTTATCATTTACTATTCACTTATTTATTTATTTTGGTACTGAGGATTGAACTTGGGACTGTGTACTCGCCAGGTAGGCACTTAATGCTACTAAGCTACCTCCACAAGAGCTATCATTTCTATTGGTGAAAAAGTTTAGTGATCTATGAAATGATGGAGCAAATGCAATTACAAATCTATTTAAGATCATATTGGGCTGGGTATATAGCTCAGAGTCTTAAGTGCTTGCTTGGCAAGCACAGGGTCCTGAATTCGATTCATGGTACTAAAAAAGAAAAAAAATGGTCACATCACCACATTTCAGAGGAAATGGTGCTTTTCCTACTTATTTGTTCATATCTCCACCCTTTCAATTCACACTGCTAAGATTTTTACCATCAGTAAAACTGATGGACCTACGGAAAAATCAGTTGAGCTTCAGAAATTCAATGATTCATTCCAGTGAGCAGGCCTCTCAGCTGACAAGTGGTACTTGGCCTCTTCCTGATTATAAATTTCAGTCATAGTTTTATTGTTGGGCCTAAGGGTCTCTATCTGGTCAAAGAGATTTTAACTGGAAACAAAGAAATAAAGCCTCATTCTGTAATATTCAGCTGACATGATCTTTTGCAACAGTGGAAAGAGAAAAAATATCCATTCAGAAAGTTCCTCTGCTTTCCAGAGGTTTCTGAGGGGCTTATTAAAACATTAGTGAAGGAACAAAATCCAACAACCCTTTACTATGTGTTTGCTTCTGTCATGTTACAGAAAGTTCTGAAAAAAGGAAATACAGGTTATCCTTGTTGAAACCACCATTTTAAAACATAAAGTGCAAGGGAGCTACTGAGACACTAAAGATTATGTTATAATTACTTTTCAAATGCTGCAAGTTTGGAGCCAAATATATTTTATTTACCTCTGCAAAGCAAGTACATTTTAACAAATAATGTGAACAGTTTGAGAGAAGGCTATGTTGAAATAACCCCATTAGTTTTAAACTGCATTTGTTCAAATTTTGTTTTATGCAGGTTCATCAGGAATTTGTTTGATTCTACTATGCAAACACCTTAAATGTTGAATTTTCATAATAAGCCAAATGATTGTTCTTGCACATTGAAAGGGAGGACTCTGCCTGTATTGATGCTTTTCAATCAGACTTTCTGTCTTTTTTCCTAGAGCAAAATGAAATACCGAAGGTTGGATGTTTGTACAAAGACAAAGTAAAGCCATGTAGGCTCTCATGTGATTTATAACAGAGTGAAGTGAGGAAACAAACAGGGAGTGTCTCAAAGCCTCCCTGCCTTTACCTCTTCAAGAGAACCATTTCCCCAGCCTTGACTGACCCTTAACCAGGAAGCAATATTTTCATTATGAAATAATTTCAACTTTATTAGGTTGTGTCTTGACTTATTCTTGTATCACACCAATTCCTTCTCAGTCACTGATGCAGGTGGACCTGAAGACAAGAAGAAGTCGAATTTTGCTCCATGCTGCTGATGACTCTTTGGGTGACAGCAGACCACATCCTTCCCTTCTCTCAGCATCAGATGCCTCATCTGAAGTTAGACTCAGCCTTCCCACTCAAGAAAGCAATTGAATAAAGATAAGCTCATTACTAAGAAAAGGGCAAATCTACTTTAGTTCATTAAAATATTAAATCATTCTCAAATTTGAAACATTGTCTTTAATAAAAATATATATTTCTAACAAACTTCACATCTGTTCTGTGACAAACCATTGAAAACACTTTGGCTAGAAGCTCGCATGCTCCTTTGTCTTTGAAAAAACAGCATCATGATGTTCTTTCCCTCATCTTTATTTCAGCTCTTAAACATCATAATTGTATAAATCCATTTACACAAAGAGTATGAGTAATTTCTGGTAGTCCTTATGTGGTAACAGATTGTCTCTAAAAATATGATTTATGGCGTGCTCACTGTGTGCTGAACACTTGAGCAGATGCTGTGCACATCTAAAACAAATCCACAAGTGTTCCTGCAGGCCAAAGTGCCCAGCACTGTGCGGAAGGGCTGAGGGAAAGGGAAAACTTGCTAGCTTCCACAGCTGCTTCAAGGGCCTCCTGTAGGCTGGGGAAAGGCCAAATATACACTGCAAATAAGATAAGGTACCACTCTCTGGGGATTTATAACCAATTTGGGCAGATGAGCTACTTATCCTTGAAAGGGATACAGGAGGTCAGCATCAGAAAAGAAAAAGATCAATAAGGACTAGACTGGTATTATCTAAGAAGGCTGCTCCGGAGCAGGCAGGACATAAAAGGAGCCTTGAGTTGAGGAGAGGGTTGGGAAATCAGAAAGCTTGAAAAATATAAAGACAGGAATGGGCACACAGGCACCAGGGAAGAGAATGGTGTGATGAGCTTAATTTACTTTCTGAAAACCACAATAAGAAATTTGCACTTGATTTTATAAATCATGGGAGACTTTTCAAGTAAAACAAAGATTATAAAAGTACTCCGTGTGTGAGGCCTTATTGAATACTTCACATGCATTTTTAATGCTAGTCCTTGTAATGACCACTGGAAATAGTTATATCGGTGTTTTAATGATGAAACCGAGCCCGAGGTATTTTGAGTACCAGCTCCAGTCACCTGCGTCTGTGCGGAGAGGGCAGGCAGTTCAGCAATTCAGTTCAGCACAGATGACTGCTGTGAGGAAGGCACTGTGGAACCAGTGCGCCAATGTTTGAAATCTAGAATCTAGTTCTGCCACTCATCAGCTCTTTGACCCTGGCAATTCACTTAACTTCTCAGGGCCTCAGTTTCCCCATTTGAATAAAATGGCAATGCTCACCTTCCCCTTACAGGGTGCTTATACGAATGAGTACGTTAATATTTTAAAACATAGAACTGATTTGTTTTATCTATCAAAAAGTGGCCAAAGTGCCATTTCAGACCGCTTGTGCCTGCATCTCAACTCGTACTCTGCCCCTCCCTCACGTGATCTCCCAGGATTAACGGAGCAGCTATGAATCATCTGGCAGAAACAGGGAGCTGAGCATTTGGGCAGAGAGGAGACTTTGGTCCAGGAAGCTGGGCTGGTGATTCAGAATTAAGTAGATGGGTCCTTATGATTAGGAAAGTGGAGAAGAGAGGAAGCCAAGTGACCCTCCTCCTGTGCTGAACCCCAGGATATCTACAAGCTGACAGTACAAATTGATCTTTTAGAGAGCTATATTTAGTAACACATTCATCTTTCATTATGAGCAGATTCTTAGCATAATAAGACCATATTCGATAGGAAAAGGCATAAGGTGAAGTGGGTAAAAACATAACCAGAATTTTTGTAACACATCGTGATTATATCCACCGTGGGTGATTAACACATGCATGTGACACACCTCAAATCATTTTACACCCCCTTTCCTCCCCTACCTTTGGAATCTTGGTCCCCTTTCTACAGTAATTGTAACCATTGTATTGGAAAACAAAGAAGAGCAAATGGTGGGGAGGGCATCTAGAAATAGGGAGGGAAAAATGGGAAGGAGCAGCAGAATTTACAAAAGTAAGATATGCTAAGTACATGTACTTACTCCTTCAGATGGATGTATTTGAAATCAAGAGGAAATGGAATTGACTGGTGCTTCCCTCTGTCCCCAAAATGACAAGAGGATAGCGCCCCTGCAGTAGATCCCCAGGGTAACATCAGCTGCCCACCTGCAGGTCATTGTGCACGGAGTGGGCATCTGCTGTGGCTCAGCATGGGGGCTGTCACTTTGGGAAGGGGGAAAGGCCAGTGGATTCCATTTCCTTTTGATTTCAAAGCACTGTAGGGGCCAGGGAGATGGCTCAGTGGAATAAGCGCTTCCCTGGCAAGTGCAAAGGCCTGAGTTCAATCCCTGGTTCTGGAAAAAAAAAAAGCACAATGTGGATCTGGGGACCAGATGTCTGGGAAATGGCCTACGCGGATGGGGCTCCCTCCTGAGGGACCAGAGCACTGGTGATCTTAAACTTCCCTTCCTAACCAACTCAAGCATCTTCTCCTGTGTCGTGCTAAGAAGGGGACATACGTGCCCACAGAAGAGGGGGGGGGGGCTCTCGCGAGTGCTGAGGGGCCCAGGTCCTTGCCCGGAACCATCGCCTTAGGCACAGGATTTCGCCCTTGTCTTCTTGGGCTGAGGTCTCTTAGGCACTCTCATCCGGGGACCCAAGAGGCCAGGAGCTAGAATATGACCATGACTTTAGGGACCAATCCTCCAAGGTGACACCTGTGGACTCTCCCAATACGACTTCCTGGTTTTCTGCCTCACGTCACTCCAGGAAAAACTCCTTTAGTGCTCCATTTCTGCCTTTTTTCTTTCACATAATACACTTTGGGGCATTTTTTTAAATAGCTGAAGAAAACAAAAGTCTCACCCCGAAAGAAACAAGTGACCCTATGAGATTCGCCTCTGTCTAAACATTTCATCGTCTGTGTGTGAAGCGCCCGGTCATATTTTTAAATGGGGTTGTCGTCGTTTTTGGTCTGTTGGTCCCCTCCCTTGTGGGCTTGTGTTCTGAATCAAATCTTTTGGACCTATTATGATGATGAACATTTAACTTGAACCACAAGTGAATCTTTCTCCTGGTGACTTAAATAAAAGTATAATTTTTACTGCGGGAAAAAAAAAAGATGGATGTAAACATCATGTACTACAAACGTGCAAAGAAAACAAGAAAGAAAATCAGCATAGCTTTCTTCATCAGTTCTAAAGAGAGAGGACTTTGGGAAGGTTTTGACCCTGAGAGGGATTACCTGATACCACATTGTAAGGAAATTGAGGCATCCCTGGGACCTTCGTAGGCCACTCAGGTCTCAGACACGTGCAGGTCCAGCTTCCAGGGTGTGCAACCTGTGCAGCCACACAGGCCTCATGTTTACAAGTGTCCTGCAACTTGGAAGGTGCTTCACTGCTCTGATGGCTCCTAAAACAATGAATTGCTTCTAAACTAGGGAACTTGCATTTTCAGTTTGCAGCAGGCCTTCCAAGTTGTGTAACCTGCCATGGGTCTCCCACAGCAGTGACTCCATGAAGTGAGCTTGCCCCAAATTCCCTTGACTAAGACGAATGTTTCTCTATCTGACCACTACTTTATGCGCATCCTACAACCCGTTGCTTCTCTGACAAACTGAGTCTTATTACCTTATCCTTTCACACGCAGTCTTGAACAAAGGGGGTACTTGTCTTTTGAAGCTCTTTTTATTTATACCTTCACCTTTTAGCAAATTCAGATGTACGTTTAAGAAAAATAGAAAGCATCCTGAGCTGAATCTAGTAGTGCTGGGAACATCATGTCTCTGTCTTGCGCACAGCCTGCTGTTATCTCTATAGTGTATCACTGGAGAAGGCAGTCAGATGATTTTGCAATGGGAAACAGAAATTTGGTTTTTTAGGGCAGGTTAAAAATGTGATCTGAGTAGGCTTTGCAGGAAAGAAATTATGTACTTTCAGAAACTCTACTGATACCTGTTTCACCTAAGCTGTGACCACAAGAATAACTTTCAGTGAGGCCAGTTTCCCTCATCAGAACTGCCCTAAAAAGAAAGGAGTAGAATTTCTTCCATTGAAGACCATCAAAAACAGAAGCATTTTGAGGTGAAGAGAACTTGAAAAAGTTGACCCAGTAAGTTACAGCAGGGTGGAAATGATGAAATCCTGACTCCTAGAATCAGAGTATTTCTATTACATTCTATTGCATAATTACAAATAAAGTTGTTTCCAAGATTGGTCCCTATTAAATGGTACCTGGGTAAGTTTTCTTATTATTTAGAGCAAAACTCCTTAAATAGTACTAAATTATAAAAACCTCATTGTGCCAGCACTGTACAAGCAAAATCTTTCCAGACCCCATGCGCAGACAGTAAACGTTTGTCAGGCAGAGACGGACAGCTTGTAGTCAAACTTCACCATTGCTCTTGAAGCCTGGAACAGTCAGAGATCTGAGACCATGGACCGCATATGAATCTTCTGTTCATATCTGATCCACAAGCCGTGGGACTTATTAAGGATGTAAGTGAACAAGTTGTAAGGAAAACTGTCCCATTGATTGATGTATTTGGTCTTTCAGATCTGAAAAAGACATCAGCTATAGAAGAGGTGTTTAAGCACTGGTGTGACTTTAAAACCTCAGGTTATGTGCTGCTCGCAACACTTAGGGTTTTATGTTCATTTTGTTTTAAAAAATAAAAGCACCCAGCACCATTTCTGGTGCTTTGTTTGCTTGACAAAATTCCAACAGCGCCAAATAGTACAGAAGCCCCCAGGCTTGGGGAGAGGAGGGCTCGGCCACTTCACTGCAGGCTGCATTGCTTCCTCAAGCATGCACCAGGAGATTCAAGCATCACAAGCCATTCTCTTCCAGATCTGGGGCTGGTCAGATGGCTGCAGATCTAGTGACTTCGGCTGTGCAATTGCAAAAGTTGCCGAATCACAGTAGAGAACTAGTTTAAGACACAAAACTTTCAGCATTGTCTGTTTCATTTTGTCTTGTTTTTCTCCACATAACCCTAATAACCCTGAATTCCACTCATGAATGTTACAAACAATGAAACCAAGTAATAACTGTGGAACTAATCTTTGGAAACTGATTTAGTAAATAATTACATAGGTCTCTGGCTTAATTCTTAAATAGACAAATTAAGAACTTTTTGCAATTAATTTTGGTTATCATTAGAGCTGAGAGATTTAAAAATTCTGTATGGGTTGTTTAAAACATCACATGTGTAATATTACCAGACTATTTTTCTTATAAGTAGTAATAATAAAAAACTCTCCTTCCATCTGTCATCTGCATTGGACAAAATTGGGCAGGTTAAAAAGGTGATCCGAGTAGGCTTTGTAGGAAAGAAAGTAGGCTTTGTAGTCAAACTTCACCATTGTGTACTTTGAGAAACTCAAAGAAATTTTTAGATTGTTTAAAACATGAAGAGTATTTTTCTTATAAATAGTAATAATACCAAAGTCTATTTGAATCCGTCATCTACATTGAACAAAATTGATCTTAAGAGCAAATGTAATTTAAAAATGCATGATCCTATGGCTTATTTTTAAAATTGTTCTGTTTCTAATTACCTGAAAATAAACTTGTGAATCAAATTCTCTACAAAGAAATTTTTGATTCTGTAAATTGAACAAAGAATTTCTACATGCAACTAGCAATTTAGGTTTGCTTTTCATGTCAGATGGAAAATATGCCAGTACTATAATAAGGGTTGAGGAAAAGGCATCTCATGTGATGATGTAAAAACATAATAATCATGCTTAGAAATTATAAAACCATCTAGCAATTTTAGGGTTTAAACCATGCTACTGTGAGATATGAAGAAATCTCATAAAATTACAAAAATCAAGAACAATTAGTATGAACATATCTTTCATTTTACATCTTACAGAAGATCACACAAATGTCTTGATAAAACAATCTGAAGGGCTTTTTCCCCTCTATGGTAAACATTAGAGGAAGGGGCAAAATTAAAACAGAGGTTGTCATGCTATGGTCCACAGGGATAAAGAAATACTTTTCAATCCTAGCTACCATTCAATAAACATCTTTTTTAAAAAAACATGCTCATTCATAATGTTTTCTGGAGTGTAACATCTGTCTTTAAAAGGCTTAAGTTAAAGCCCACACAAGACGACTTAAAATTCTTTCCCATTTATTATGCTTTCTTTTCCTAGACCAATGATAAACTTATGATGTCTCATTAGACTATATGGAAGTAGAGAGCTTCCTAAATGTACAAGGACTATGTTGAATGCTGATTAACATCCCTAGTAGAAGGAAATATTTAACTCATCTGTTCGTTCATGCAACAAACATATATTAAACACTATGCAAAACTATAGCTCTAAACCTTAAAAAGTTCACAATCAGGTGGTGCATAAAGTCACATATAAAATGCATGCTAATGAAGAGCTATAAAGGCCATGAATGAGGCAGCCTAGTCTTGAACTGGATAGGAAGACCAAGTAAAATTTGCACTAGAGCTAAAACTAGAAGAATTGGTAGGACTGTAAAAGTTGGATGAGAAAAGAAGTAAATTGCAAAAGAAAAGGACTGTGCAAGTGTGTGGCGTGTTTTGGCTGTGGTGAGGCATCTGCTACCACCATCGCCTAGATTCTAAGGGGAAGAAGGCAAGGGTCTCAGTTACTCTTCTCTCTGCTGCAACAACCACCCAACACGCAAGATGAAGGAAGGAAAGGTGCATTTAGCGCACAGTTACTGGAGGTTTCAGTCCATACTCAGCTGGCTCCAAGGCAGAGTGCCACATGCAGAGGGCAGCAGTTCATGACAGTGGAGGCAGCAAATCAGCAAGAGCAAAAGCGCAGGAGTAGCGGCAACAGTGGCAACAGAGAACAAGTCTTCTCCCTTATGCTGCATTCAGGCTCTCTGCCCCACGCTGGGTGCAGTACTCACACCCATAATCCCAGCAGCACTCACACCTATAATCCCACTGCATCAGGGGTTAATCACAAGCTCTAGGAATCCACCCCACAACTACATGAGGCTTTGGGGAACAACTAGACACAAACCATAGCAGCAAGGATGAGAAAGACATTGTTGGCTGTAGGTAAATGATGAAGGTCTGCAGGTAAACTAAGGAGACTGAAAGGCAATGTATCTTTGGGCAAGGACGTAACATGATGGAATGTGTATTTAAAAAAAAAATCATTTGGTGCTTTGGATACTGGACGAGGGCAGGAAGAAAGCAGAGGTCAGAGGAATAAATTCAAAGTTAGAACAGGAGCTTAAACAGCTAAACATAGCATATAGAAGTCCAAATGAGAAAGGGAGGTAAGGATTTTCAGAATCTATTATTAACCTGTTATTAGTTATCTTTGCAACAGGATGAAAAGGGAAGTCAGATTCTTTTAGTATCTTTTTAAATTGTTCTCCTTTATTATTACATAGTTCATAAAGACCACATTCAATGTAGGGAATCGATACATGCACATAACTCATTTCAATTCTAGTTTCTTTTAGGGTTTGAATGTTACTGTTTTATAGGATATGTAAATGCAATTACCAAAATTTTAAATAACACAAGCTTTTCACAAAAAACATTTACTAAGCTCATGCTGCCATTTGTAAAGCATTCCATGAGAAATATAGATATGATCACTTCTAATGAACTGAAGGTTTTATAGATCAGTACGCTGCTTGTAAAATGATTTTACTTTCAACAGAAACATCTACAAATGCTCATAAAAATCAGCTAACATTCTCTCCATATCATGACCATTAGCTGACAGGCACTTCTCAATATGGACATGAAGTTCATGACTCTTTGAGAAAACTGGTATCATAAGAATTTTTGGTAAAACCAATTATTCTCAGGGGGAAAGTCAGTATAATATCTTGTATACAGCATTTTTGTAGAGATTTATAATTTATTAGGAGTTATAATTGATTCTTAACTTTGTTACTTAAAAGGGCATATATATATATATATATATATATATATATATATATATATAGGCAGTCCTAAATCTTCTAGGTTTATTATCATCACTTTATGAAATGGTTGGGGGCCTGCCCCGTAGCTCAGTTCTTTAAGTGACTGCTTCAACAAAGCAGTCAGGCTCAGGTTGCTGTGGTTCGATTCCCACAACTCAAGCCAGCCAAACCTGCCCTAAAGACATTCAGAGCCAAAAAGAAAATCCTACTTTATGAAATGGTTTATGTGAAGCATTCATTGTGGCATTAAAACAGTACTCGAGCACTACAGCTTGTTAAGCAATGGAACCTTGTATGAATAAGGCAGAAAAAGAGTGACTTGTAAAGGTCAGGGAGGTGTGGAAAATTCTACCTAGGGCTATGCCCTTCTCAGTTTGATTTAGAATCACATTCATATGGACCTCCAAGGAACTGCTTCCATATTCCTCCACCCACTTATTCAACTGTTACTTATTGGGTACCTCATCTCTGCTGGGCCTCATGTGTGGTTTGGGGCATACAGTAGTAGATTAGACAAGACATCTTCTCTCAGGAAGCTTCCTATCACCTGGTGAACCCTTCCAGTACAATGTGGTGGCGCTAAAGTGGGATTAACTAAGACATTAAGCATCACTGGATGTGATGATGTGACATCACTTGAGATTTGTATGTGCGCACGCATGTGTGTGTGTGAGAGAGAGAGAGAGAGAGAGAGAGAGAGAGAGAGAGAGAGAGAGATTTATCTCAGTTTAGCCTCAATCTACTCTCTCACTCATCTGTGAAAGGAAACAAAGAACAACACAGGAGAAAAGGCAAAGAAAGTTATACCTTCTCCCCAAAGTCTTCCCTAATTCTTCCAGACAGAAATGATACCTCAATAATTATGGTGCCTCATTCCTGGGGATTTTTTTTCCAATCTATGATCATATTCTTTCTTGACTTTTACAGCTAAAGAAAATCACAAACAATAAAAAAAAACCCTTCCTATTAGACAAACTGGGGAGGAATCTTGAAGATGTGTTCTTCCTAAATGCTCTTTATAAAAAAGATTTAGCGGAGTGCTTGTAACACCCAAAGAAAAGATGAGGATCATAAATCCGTCAAGCTTTGTTTTCTGTGGTTATTTATGCCCTTGTTGCTTCACCTTTGCCTTCCAGGTAATCAGCCTCATCCTGTAGTATGCTAGAAAGATGCTGATTACATACAAGTCACAGAGTAATTTACCCTTTTGACCTTTCTTGAGCTCTTATAAATCTTTCTACTGCTGGGAGGCCAGAGTTTTGTTCTTCCCTCAGCAACAAAAGCCGTTACTTTATAAGCTGCTTCACACCACAGCAGAATGGAAATACCACAAACTATTGTTTGCGTGCCATGCTGGCTGGGGGTGGGGGTGGTCGTGACCCTGGCCTTTCAGAAAATGTGGAGAAAAAAATTCCCATTTTCCCAGTTTCCACAGCCCCTATCATGCCAGAAATAAGGCTGGTGAGAAATTGGAATGCAGTTATCAGTTGTGAGTGTAAAATGAGGTGGCCTGGCTGGTTGGTCTTTGAGGCTCCTTCCCGTTCACTCTCACATTCCAAGACGCTAAGCACATCTCAAGCATGATATCTTGAAGATAAAATTGAGTAGGGCAATGGATTAGGCTTGTATGTGAGAAGCCATTCAGAAACTACTACTCTGGACAGCCGAACCTGAATGCAGATTATCAAGCCAGGTGGTTCAGTCTAATTTGTGTTAAACAGACACAGAGAGCCTCATCACCACACTGAAGGAAAGTGAGAATGTCCTCAACGCCTGAAGAAAGTCAGCAGGCAGGAAAATAATCCTCACATTTGGTTTCTAAAAGCTTGGAAACATTTCCACTTTGCACTTGTAAACCTGGAAATTTATAAGACTTGTTACATTGAAGATGGGGTAAGGGGAGACAGGCACATTCTGAAAGGTTTTCTGGTCTTTGTGTGGTTTTATACACCTGCTACCTGCTTTTTCCCCACATTTTTCTTAGTATAGTATTGTAAGAAACCCTTCCCCTCTGTTTTCTATGACTTGGTGACATCATCTTAATCACTCCCATTCTTTTATTTCTTTTTTTAAAATTTTATTGAAAAACAAATAGCAAAGAGACAGTTTCAAAGCCGATTAGTAGGATAGTTTCAGTAATTAATACATTGCACATTGTTGTCTTCATAGTGGTTATTCATAGCACAAGATGCAGAGATGATATCCTGCCCACAAACACTATTAGAACAAATCTTTCTTCTCATTGAATTAAGAGAAAGTAGCTGTATATCTATCCTAGCTATTTTGAATATACAGATACAAAATGGTCCTTCCTTTGTATCCCCTTTTTTTGCTTAGTTTTGTCAGAGATGGGTATTCCATTGCCATTTAAATATTATAGGAGTGTGAATTCAGCAAAGTAAACCAATATAGTCCATTAGTCCATAATAGTAGTGGGTTATCCGTAGGACTGACAATGTCAGAAGTTGTTGATCTGAGCCTTTTACAACTCAGCACATTAATATGGCTTTACTTTTTATATCTCATTGTTATACTTTTCTATTGGATGTTTAAGACCAAGATAAAACAAGTCCTGGAAGAGAAAGTAGGAGAAATTCTTGAAGACATAGGGATAGGCAAAGAGTTCATAAACAAAAATGAAATATCATGGGTAATCTTTCATTTCTTCTAAGGAATTAATTTGAATACACAAAGCTGAGCTCTCTTACAATTTGACCAATTCTTGATAAGATTTGACTGAGAAGCAACTATTTTGAGTAAATAGGGGTGTTCAGCTCTTTTGATTGATCCATTGTGGACACAGGACTATCTTAAAACAAGTAGTAATAATGATTCCATAGCACTCAATTGGTGCCACACAATATTTGATGTGCTTAGCATGCATTAGTTCATGCCATATTCATAAATGCCCTAAAAGTAGGGTTGTGTGTATTCATGTTCAGGAATGCACATGATTGTGGGCATTTTTTCCAGTGCCCTTTTGTATTGTGGCAATTATAGTGTCACTGGGCTTTGTTTTCAGTTCAGAGTTCTGAGGGAAAAAGAGAAATTCCCTTCATTGGTCTATATCTTTCATATGTTATAATGGCACTCAGCTTTGGCCTACCAGGCTTTTGGGGCCCAAAATGTTTCGGCAGTGCCAAGAGCCCAAGTAGTGGCCACCACAGAGTATCAGCTTGGTCTATGTGCAACAGCACAAGCATCTACTTCCCATCAAAGACATTTTTTTCATTAACTTTACTGAAAATAAATAATTACATATCATATTAAAAATTCTAGACAAATATTGAAACGTGAAAGATATAAGAAGTAGACAGAGTGAATTTTAGAGAAATATTTCTGAAATGAATACATAGCATGAGATTAATAATAGATTGCACATTGTAAATAAATTACTGGCAAACCTTAATGAATATAACAATAAAAATAGTCCAAAATAAAAATGAAGAAGAAAGAATTTACAGATCAGTCATAATAGTTCACTCTGGGCCAAAATCAAGAATCTTATATTCCTATAATTAGAATTCTCAAAGTAGAAAGGAGTAGGCAATAAATATTTAAAGATTTAAAATTTCTGAATTTAGTAGAACTTATAACACCACATTTCCAAGAAAAATGAACCTTTTGCACAAAAAATTTGAATAAAATCATACCAAGATACACAAAAATGAAATTGCCCAAAACTTACTGTAAAGAAAAAAATCATTAAAGCATATACTTATAAAATAATAGCT
>NW_004524854.1:932557-972413 GCF_000260255.1 Octodon degus
CAAATTGGTAGGACAGTTTCAATAATTAACACATTGCATACCTTCTTCATAGTGGTTAATTGCTGTACAAGATGTGGACATGATATCCTATTTACAAACACCATTAGAACAAAGCCCTCTATTCATTAACAGAATGTAACTATATATCTATCCTAACCACTTTGAATACAAATATACAAAATGGACATTCATCTGTATCCCCTTTTTTGGTTATTTTTTATTTTTTATTTTTATTTTTTAATCCGAACGCCTTCAGGGCAGGTTTGGCTGGCTTGAGTTGTGGGGATCAAACCACAGCAACCTGAGCCTGACAGCTTTGTTGAAGCAGCCATTTAAAGAACTGAGCTACGGGGCAGGCCCCCGACATATTTTAAAAGAGACAGGGAAAGCTTTTCTCCCTCAAGTCCCTGAGAATAAGTTTTCCCTGAAGACTGGGCAGTAGACCTGCACCCCACCCCAGGTGTGTAAAGGCAGACTCAGTGCACACTGCCACTGCCAGCTACACCAGTACAGTTAAGTTCCACAGACAAAGACCCAGCTGCTTTAAGGTTTCTGGAAAGGATATTTTGTAGCCTGCACAGTGCTTTTGCTATGATATTCCTGAGCTTGTTCTCTCTCTCTCTCTCTCTCTCTCTCTCTCTCTCTCTCTCTCTCTCTCTTTCTTTCCTTAACTTTTTTGTTTTTGACTTTTGTATATCTGTTTCATTTTGAGCAGGAAATGTGTAGTTCAACTTTTAAAAGCCATGAAGGAAAAAGCAGTCAGAACAAATTCAAATACTTAACTATATCCTCAGCCCCTGCTATTTTTAAAATAATTGCCTATTATTAAGATTTGATACTTAGCATATTATCAAAAATTTAAAATAGATTTATTGTCATTTTAAGTGTATTGCTTTGTTACCTAGATTTGACCATCATACAAGGTTAACTTGGCAACTGCTGAATACTTTTTCTTCTAAACATTGATCCTTACCAATATTGTAAAATGAAAACTCACATAAATGGAATGTCTTGACTGTCTTTTTTCACTTAGGTGTTTTTTCTTTGTATATGTGAACTTATTTAATTTTCACAAAATTCTGAGGCTATTGCCACCATTGTAGATGAATACATGAGGCCCTTTAACTTGGCCGGGATCACACACCTTTATTTAATTCAGTATGTAAAAATTAAGAGAAATAACCATTTTCAGGATGCTTTCTTGTCAGTAGCAACATCTGAGTTCAAAAGAATGAGCATGGATTCAGAAGAGGCAAAGAAGAAGTACTGTATGAGAAATTTTCTTTCCCTGCCTGACCTGAGGCTGAAGGACCTTAGGTGTCACAATGGCATCTTCTTCTAGAGAATTTTGCAATTGGTTATAGGCTTCAAGACAGGACCACATGGCAGAAAGCGTGGTCACCTGAGGTTAAACTGCTCACATCACGGTGGCTGGACGCAGAAAGGATCTGAGCCCTTTCTAAAAACATTTCTATCTATGCAATATTTACAAATAAATGATTGATGATGTATGATATCCATTACCAGCATATTGGAACCAGGCCTAAACATCACTAGGTGGGAGAAAACACAAAATTATTTTGCTTAGACTTAAGTAAGGACCTTGAAAGTTGGATTTCATTAACTTAACTTGGAAACTGGGTGATGAAGTCCTTTCCCTCTGCTAGAGAGTAGTGTGAAATGACAGGGCGTGGTTGTTCTAATGAGGTTTTTTATTATCATGATTCTATCCCATTGACACTACTCTCTGCGTGAGCACAAATGACATTGGAATGTATGTCAGACTTCGCATATGCCACTGCTCCTCAACCTCAGCAGTGCTGCATAATCTATGGGAATCACAAGATGTGGGCTCTCAATTTGGACGGGATTGTGTGCAGAGCCACTGTGAGCCTGAATGTGTCTTTATTCCGAAAAGCATCTCCCTCAGTGCTTACTGAACTTTGTTGACAAGCCACTACACTGGAAAGGGAAGTTGGCATGCACGTGGTAGCATCTTGCAGGCAGCACTGTGACATTTACTTTTCCATCACTGTACCCATAAAAATCCCAAGATTACATCTGGTTTGCCTTTTATTTCTTCTGACACCCTCTGCTGGCTTTTCATTGCTGGGACTTTCATGAGCACGTTGGACGTGGGAATAGGCTGCCAACAGATGAAACAAAAATACTTCCATCACTCTTCCTACCACCTCCAAGAAGCAGATGAAAATACTTCCAGGCCAGGTCTCACATCCATTTAGTATGGCAACTGGCATGCTTTTCTTAAATGCAACCCAAACAGGCAGAGTAGTCTGAAATTCTTGGTTACTTCAGAAGAAAGTAAATACGTGTTTTCATTTTCAACAACAAAAGAACAGAAATGTATTCAACATTGTCTCGCTAATTTCAACCATTGTAGAAAAGTGTTTGTTTGTGCTTGGTAATGCTCCGTATAGACAGAAACACAGCATGCTTGGAACTGGTTTCATAGGAGTCATTAAAAGGCATGCTGAGAGTATGTGCTAAGAATAAGACACAGTTCTTTGTGCCTGTTTTCTGGCAAAACTCATTGCAGAAAGTGATTTCGAAGTCAAAGTCATGACATGTTCATTCTTCCAGGAAGACAAAGGGCTGATTGGCAAGTGTCTTACCTTTCTCTAGCTTTAATAATTACACCTTTGGGGGGTGGTAGGAAGGTATATTAAAAACAAGAAGGCATGATGAGAGAGAACACAACCGTAGTGGGAAAAGGCCAGTCTATCATATTATCGACAATCGTGTTAACTGTATGATTTCAATTGCACAAGGATTTATCATTGTTTATAGTTTTGTTTTTCCTTTGCGGCCTGACACAGTGAAAAGGGATCTTGGACACAAAGATTCAAATCTTGCTCAAATCTCGATTCAACCACTTTTTCTGTGGTCTGCATCATGTTAGTTTTCAGTCTGAGTTTCCTAAATTGGACAACTGACATAATAATAGCTCCACCATATAGTGCATCAGGGGTTAAATTCACTCATATATGTCTAATTGCCTTGTATAGTGCTTCACAGTGAATAGGTGCCTCATAAGTTTTTTGGTACAGGGAATCGAACTCAGGACCTTCTGCTTGCCAGGCAGACACTTGAGCCACTGAGATAAATCTCCTGCCATACTGCTTTTTGTTTAAAGTCCTAAACATAAGGTATGAGACAATTCCTCATATCAGGCAATGTGGTTTGGCCTACTCAAAGTGTGCTAAGGTATAAGCTGCAGCTTAATGTCCTTTGGTTATTCCAAGAGTCACTGCCTCTCTAGTCAAGCTTTCTTTGAACTACAAAAACAAATTTCTGATAAGTTCCAGCATGAGCACTCACCTCTATATATACGTCTTGCCAACTGTTAAGAGAATGTGCATGTAGAAGCCGTAAGTAAAGTGTCAGATGCATGTTAAAATCACATTGTGAACCACAGATGACCAGGCCCTATGTGAACATTCTTATTAACCTCATTGAGGTTGCATCTCTCAACATTCTTGATACTGGTAGTTGTAAGACATCCTAAGGTAATTCTAGGGTGCAGCCAAAGGTAAAAATTGCTTCTTGACGCACTTATGCTTGCCCTCCTCCATCTTTCTCCCTTCTCCACTACTAGTGATGATGCGTTGCCCAAGCTTAACAGAACCTGATTCACATTTCTGCTCTATCCAGGACTTTGCATACTGCATGTGCATGGTGAATGTTCATTAAGTATCTGTTCAGAATGTTAGCCAGAGAGATCAAGAAATAGAAATAAATAAAAGATATATAGGATATAGATATATGATGATATGGATATACATGCGATATAGATATATAGATATATATAGATTTGTATCTCACATGTACATATGCAATCAAACTATCCTTATTCACAAATGACATAATCCTTTGCATGGAAGGCCCAAATAATTCCACCAAAAGACTACTAGAATTAATAATTATTTTAGTAGTATAGTGGGCTTCAACATTTTAGATGCCAATAGAATACTCATCTCTGACAGGACTGAACTGGAGAGGGGGGATATAGAGGAAGGACCATTTTGTATTTGTATATACAGAACAGTTAGGATAGATGTATGGCTGCTTTCGCTTGGTTCAATGAGAGGAAGAATTTGTAGTAGTAGTGTTTGGACGGGATGTCCTGGCTGCTTCTTGTGCTGTGGATGACTGCTGAGAAGATAACAATGTGCAATGTTTTATTTACTGAAAATGTCCTATTAATCAGCTTGGAAAGTGTCTCATTGATGTTTGTTTCTCAATAAAATAAAAAAATGACATTATTAGAAACCAATAATGATTCACCTAGAAACAATTTAGGAAAATAGTACCATTCACAATAACTTTAAGGAAAACTAAACACCTCAGAATTAATCTAAGAAAGGAAAGGAAAGACATCAGTAATGAAAACTGTGGTATTCTGAAAATGAGTATCAAAAAGGACATGAGGAAAAGGAAAGATATTCCCTGTTCCTGGATAGGCAGAATCACTATTGTGAAAATTATCTTACTTCCAAAACTAATATGTAGAGCTTAATGCAGTCCCAATAAAATTATCAACAGCACTACTCACAGAACTATAGAAAGCAATCCTAAAATTCGCTGGAATTAGACACGACCCAGAATATGAAAACAATCCTGGGCAGCAAGAGTAAATCAAGAAGCATCACAATCTCAAATTTCAAATTATATTGCAATGCTACAGTAATTAAAAACAACACGGTATTGGCACAAAAGCAGACATGTGCAACAATGGACGAGGACATCATAACAACTACTTTATTGTTGACAAAACTGCCAAAAAATTACACTGGAAGAAATATAGCATCATTAGCAAATAATGCTGCAAAAGGCACTACTCACATGCAGAAGATTAAAGTTAGACACAAATCTCACACTACATACTAAACTAAAATAAAAATGAGAAAAAGATCTAAATATTAAGACAGAAAAAAATCTACAGGAAAATAAAATAAGTAAAACTGTAGACATCATAGGCATAGACAAGGACCTTCTCAACAGAAGCCCAGTTGCACAAGTAATAACGTAATCAACACATGAGATTTTTATCAAATTAAAATGCTTCTGAGGCCAAGAAGATAACTCAGTGAAATAAGTGCTTGTCTGACAAGTGCTAGGTCCTGAGTTTTATCCCTGGTACTACCAAAAAAAAAAATTAAAATGCTCTTCTCAGAAAACGAAACAACCAACAGATTGAAGAGACAGCCAACAGAACAGGAAAAAAAATTGTCAGTAACTCCTTAGGTAGAAAACTAATGTCTATAATATAGAAACAACTAAAAATTAGAGCTCCTTGGTCTGGGGAGATAGCTCAGTGGTCTAAGTGCCTGCCTGGCAAGCACAAGGACCTGGGTTCAATTCCTGGTACCATATGCATGCTGGCCACTGAAACTGGGCATGGTGGTACACACCTATAATCCCAGCACTGGGAGCGGGGAGGGGGCTGAGACAAGAGGATCACTATGAGTATAAGCTGCATCATAACAAGAACCTAGAGACAGGGATGTAGCTCAGTGGAGTAAGTACCTGTGCACAAAGAAAGAAAGAGAGAGAAAAGATAGTAAGATCCTGTACAAAACAAACAAAATTATTTTAAAGAAGCAATCAGAGCCCCTCTGAAATAAAATCCAAATAAAAATGGGCAGCTAAAATGAATAAACACTTCTCAAAAGAAGTACACATGGCCAATAAATACATTTAAAAGAGCTCAGCATCTCTGGCCATTAGACAAATACAAATTAAAAAACACTGCAATTCTCAACACCCAAAATAATGGCTTTCATCAAAAAATCAAATAATAATAAATACTAGTGATGCTACAGGCTAAAAGGAACCCTACTACATTGTTGTTGGGAATGTAACCTAATACAGTAACTATGAAGATAAACATGGGGATTCCTCGAAAGCTAAAAATAGAAGCTACATTTCACCTAACTGTTCTACATCTAGGTGTCTTACCAAAAGAGTTAAACATGTCATATTACAGTGATACATGCATGTCCATGTTTATAGTAGCCCAACTCATTATAGCTAAATCTTGGAAATGGCCTATCTGTTCATCAACAGATGAATAAATAAAGATGCTGTATTTAGACATAATGGAGTACTGCTCTACTATAAAGAATAAATTTGAGTCATTTATCTGAAAATGGATCCACTTGAGATTATGTTAAGTAAAACAAATCAGACACAGAGGTTAAATATCACATGGTTTCTCTTATATGACAAACCTACAGCACAAATAAAGAGTAAAATAAAAGGTAGATGAGAGAGAGAGCAAGAGCGAGAGCGAGAGAGAGAGAGAGAGATCTTTTGTACTAGGAAAAAGTACCAAGATACGGAGGGGGTAAAGGGAGCTCCAAAACATTTATACATGGTATGTACATGCATCAACTCCCCATGATGAATGTAATCATTTTTTACTATAAACAAGTACTAAAAATTATAAATGAATGAATATGGGGCTCAACAACAGCTCATGCTTACAAGGTTGGTGACTAGTGTTAATAAATATGAACATGGACAATGACTTAGTCAGACAATCTGAGGGATCTTCTGATTTAGTCATACCTGGCTGAGTTTTCATGCTTAAGTCATATATTCACTCGAAGGGCTCAATTTCTCCATGTATAAAATGAGAAGAATGGACCATATATGCTTAAGGGCCTTTCCAGAGCAAATATTATTCCACAAGTCTACAAAAATCATCTATGGCATTAATGGCTATATTTCTGCCACCCTCATAAAATGACATGTACACAGAGACAGGGAGTTTAATGAATCTTGTCAAAAGCACTCTTTGGAACTAGAGAAGCTATTTTCATAATGGAGGGGATTTAATGGACTTAGCTTGTAAAGAAGCCATTTAGTAGCTTCTGTCCATTTGCCACCGCCATTATGTTACGCAGAAAGGAGAGTGGAACAAGTAATCCTTAAGCACTCGTGCCTCAGAAATGGACAGTGTTCTCTGAAAGGAGACAAACAGGACATGCACCAACTGCTTAGTAGCTGAGTGACTTGGACATGTCCATCGGTATCGGGTAAACATAAAGTGAGGTAACACCCCATTGAAAAGCCCTTACCGTAGTGGCTGGAAAATAGAAAAGACACCCATAATTGTCGAGCAATAAAAAAACAAGAACAAAACAAAATCCCAATAAAACCCTCAGAATCTAGAACTATTCATTGCCATGTTCCAGTCACAAAAACTAAAGCTCAGCAAAGTCAAATAAATTTGCTCTAGGTGACCCAGCTGATGGCAAATCTGGGACTTCAAGCCATCGTGACTTCAATGTCAGTGCCTTCTACCATGAGTCCTCATTGTTTTATCATTTTCTGCTTGCTCCAGTAGTGAATGCTGGGGGTTTGTTTACTTCAGCATCCTGCTGTGGGTCTGTACAGGTTGATTTGGCCACTACTTCTCGGATTTCCCAGAATGCCCTTTTACAAGCACCCTTTACAATGAAAGAGTGTGCTAGTATTCCTGCTCTCATACACGTCATCTAACTGAGGAAGACATTTATAGTTTGAGCACAAGGGAAATCTTTAGATAGGCAGAACTGTTTCCTAATACACTAAATTAGGAAGGCCTTCACAAAACAGGAGCTTGTCTTAGAAAACAAAATCTATATTCTCACAGTGGGAACTAAGGAAATCTGGGACAGAGTCCGTGCATGTACTTTGAAAGTTTCATAGGCTTCCCTGGCTGAGAGCCCCCAGATTTGAGTTTAAAACTATTGCTGTACAGTTGGGGAAACTGAAAGCCAGGGATACAGTATTATCCAAATTTGCATCACAAGGACTCAGAGTCAGGTTACCTGATTTCAACCCTAGTATCTTTACTTATCAGACCAAAGAGGCTTCAGGACCCTGGCAGTGCTTACCTGGCTTTCCTGGCGTAGTTCAAGGTCAGTGTCATAGCTGGATTGCCTTCATAAAATTTTCTGCTGTCCGGTGACTCTCTGCTCCTTTTAGAGATATCATTTCAGGGTAATGAGCAAAGCTTTCTTATAAGCAGGCAGTATTTTCTAGTAGTTAATAATGTAGAATCTGGAGCCATACCAGCAGCTTTTAAATCCTGGCCCTATCACTTCCAAGTTCAAGGATACTGGGCAAGTTTCATAACTTCCCTCATGTGCAGGTACCTCTTGAAGAAAATAGATATAAATGGTTAGTGTGAGGACAAATGTGACTGCACACATAAAGTAGTTTATAAAAAACACCTGACAATAGTGACTATTCAATTAATCTTTACTATTAATGTTATCTTTCATTTAGTAATATGCTTCAACTGAACCTTTATTTCATTGTTCAGACTTGAAGAAAAGCTATTTTTGTTTTGCTCAGTTTCACTGTCTATTAAAACATGTAGGTTTAGGGGCTGGGGAAATAGCTCAGTAGAAAAAGAGCTTGCCTGACAAGCACAAGGGCCTGAGTTCAATCCCCAGTTCCACAAAACAAACAAAGACATGTAGGTTTTGTTGCACATAATGCCAACTTCAACAGAAAGCAGCATAGCTTTCTTTACCAGGGAAAATTATCCCAAGCTCTCTGCCACTTAATCTTGGTCAAAGCTAAAAGGAAGAAAATAGCTCTTTAAACTGGAGAATTTCCAAAGCAGACACTGTCCACCCACTCTCCCAAAACATCCCTGAATTCAGGCATTTCACGAGGAAGCAAGGCTTTTCTCAAAGCATGTCGCCTTATGATACCATACTATTTTTTTATTTTTTATTAATTTTATTAAGAAACAAACAGTAATGAGACAGCCTCAAAATAAGATAGTAGGACAGTTACAATAATTAATACATTGCACACTGTTGTCTTCGCAGTAGTCACCCACAGTACAAGATGCAGACATGATATCCCATCCACAAACCATTAGCACAAATCCTGCCCCTCACTGAATTAAGAGAAAGTAGCTGTACATCCAACCTAACTATTTTGTATATACAGATACAAAACAGTCCCCCATCTATACCCCCCTCTTCATTCAGTTCCATCAGAGATGGGCACTCCACTGCCATCCACATATTGTAGGTGAGTGAATTCAGCAAAACAATCTAACACAGTCCAGCAGTCATAGTGGGTCATCCGTAGGACTGTGCAGACCTCAAAAGTCATCTTTGAAATTGCTGGGCTCCAGACCTTTTTCCCTGTTCTAGCTGTGCTTTCTACCACCCTCTTTTTTTTCATAATTTTATCAAGAAAGAAATAGCAATGAGACAGTTTCAAATCAAATTGGTAGGACAGTTTCAATAATTAACACATTGAATATTGTCTTCCTAGTGATACCATGCTATCAACCTCCACTAATGATCGTGTTGAGCAACATCATAATAAAACTCAATTGTTACATATAGAGCTAGTGCTAGAGACTTCAGTCATTAGACTATCAATATTGGGGCTGGGGAGATGGCTCAGTAGAATAAGCGCTTCCTTGGCAAGCGCAAGGGTCTGAGTTCAATCCCCGGTTCTGCAAAAAAAAAAAAAAAAAATAGACTATCAATACTATTTACGTGGGAGTCTTGAAAAACTTCCTGGTCTGTTTCCTCTACTGTGAATAATTGCACATCGATTGTTATTGTGCAATTTATGTATGTCTCCTTCATGGACATTATGGCTTTCACATAGAATCCCTCTTTTTCTAGTGGCTACTAAGTAGCATAAAGACAACACACTGATGTCTAGATGTTAGAAAAGCAAGGTCTACTTTAGGCCCAGGTCAGTTTGCCACCACATTTTCATTTTATCTTTTTTATTTAAACTACTAAATCATATTTTATATATTCTCACTTATATTTTAATAATTAGTATTAGATTATATATAAGAGATAATCAAAGAAATGTAAATAAGGTGATTTTAGTCCCTCAAAACTCAGCCCAGGGAAGTTACATATTATGGTAGATTGCCCACAAGTCTAAATCCCACAACACAAAGATGTGTTTTCAAAATGCACATGTAAACTTACTATTTTAAAAGGCAAGAACAATATTTTGATTCATAAGAAAGGCCAGTCAGGCATCTATTGTGTTATTTCAGACTCACAGGAGCAACTCGGTTCCCAGAAGTTTTTGTTCCTTGACAGTTTATGGCATTCGAAGGCAATGAAGTGAAAGCCATGCACAGTTACAGGGACTCTTTTCCAGTGCCTGAGCTGTCCGTGGTTTCCAGTTTCTGTGGTACATGGAATTCTGAAGAGATAACTCAACCCTCACTTCACTGCACTTTACCGGTTTACTGATGTTTATGCACAGAGACACTTTGGAGATAAAATCAGAACCATGACATATCTTTCCAAATCAATAGCTTAATATCTTGGTTACAGATACTCCTAATATCAATCTTGGTCTGCTTATAAAGCTATAGGTTATACTTCATGTAACAAGTAAATAACCATGTTTGTTCATTAATTTGGTCTCAGAAAGACAAACATATTTTTAGATGTTTTTTATTTTCTAAACATGAATATTCTCATCAAACATTTAAGAATGTCCTTTTTAATCAGAAATATAATTTTAAAGTCATCTTTTAAAGGTACACGAAACTCCCCAGGGTGCCATGCCAGGCCTTGCCATTGGGGCCCGCTGAGATGGCAATTGAGACTGGGCATGGTGGCACAAGCCTACAATCCCAGCTCTTGGGAGGCTGAAACAAGAGGATCACTTCGAATCCAATCTGTGTAATGAGACCCTGTAGACTCGGTATTTAATACATAAAAAAAGATACATGAAGCACTTGTAGCTAACTTTTCGGTATATTTAATAATACTGACAAATGACACATTTAAATTTAAATACTTGCCTATAGGTTTACATTTCAATTCAATTCTAACTCACCATTAAGATTTTTGTCTGTACAGTGAAATTCTCTAGGTTATGCTTCACACTTACTAATGTGGAATAGATTCTATAAATGCCCATACATGTTAACCATTAATATCCTTAGCATTACAATAATCTTCAATTTAGCAACTAGGCAAGTAAATTGCTTCTTTAAAAGCTAGGTGCATGAAATGATATTCATTGTGAAAATGGCTCATCTCATTTCCAGAAAGTGATGCTTACATTCGCCAAATTCTCTTTCCTGGAGTATAGGTCATTTTAAAAGGGAAGTAGAACCGGAGATATTAGTCTCATACTTATTTACAAACTACAAAAGAAAGAATTTTAGAACTAAAAAGCCTCTCAAAGATAGTTTATCTGAACTTATTTTTATTTACAGAACAAACGAGAGCAGGATAGATGAATGTATTTGTCTAAAATTGCCCAACTTTAGGGGAAACAAGCACTCCGTGTATGTGTGTGAGTGAGTGAGTGAGTGAGTGAGTGAGTGAGTGAGTGTGTGTGTGTGTGTGTGTGTCTGTGTGTGTTTAAAGGAGACAGAAACCCAGGCAGAACAGGATCAATGAAGAAAGAAGGGAGATAGAGGAAAGAGAGATGCTTATCTCAGTAGCAGTTCTTTTTTGTTTGAACAACTAGTATTTTAGGGATTTAGGGTTCAATTAATGTAACCATGTCTGTTTGAAAGTAACCAAATCAGCTGATATGGAAAGGATAGGGAAATTCTGCCTTGCTGTTTATATTTGTTTTCAGATCAGTTATCAGCATAGATTTGGAGTGATCCATATTTAAGCATAGACTACAGTTAAGGCCATGAATAAATCCCAACATCTATGAGGCTCAAGGGAGAAACAACCCAACTAAAATGCCCCTTGAAAACATACATTCATCAGACATGTATCTATAGCAAGGTGGAATTTATACTACCATCTGTTTGCATAATTTAGAATGGCAAATGCCTTAAAATCCAAACCAGCAATTAATCTTCTTCAGAATGAAACAGCTATTTAAAAATTGTTTTTATTAGCAAGAACATTCCATCTGTGTGTTCTTTGTTACTAATACTTCATCCTAACCTAATGTGCTTTCAGGCAACTCTGGTGAATGTATGTGCATGGGTAAGGGAGTCTAAGGATCTTTTAGCTGGCTGGCATATTCCATTCCCATATACTTGTCGCAGTCATTAGCAGGGCTGAGCACTGCTTATGAAGTGACCCAGTATTCCAGAGCAGGCTGACATATGGGCAAGGAGGGAGTGATCAAGGATCAAAGAAAAAGGAGGAAGCTAACTTTGAAAGGAGAACTAGAAATAGCCATAAGAGAAAGAACAACAAGAGGCTTGGCAGATGGGCATCTGGTGCCAGTCCACTATCTAGCAGGAGGCTGATAAAACTTGCCCTGTCTTGTTATGGATTTGGTAATTGCTTAGTGTCCTTAAAACTTTTTAAATATCTTTCTAATAACTTCAAAAATTATAAAATATGCATTTTATTAATATGAAAACACCACTTTTCACCCATAATATGTTAAAAACCTATGTAATTTGACACATCTTTATGAACGAACTTTTACATGATCCCATAGAATTTAATCAAAAGCATGAAATTACTAAGTATGTCCAGTATTTTAAGAGAGACCTGGCCAGTTAGAATATTTTTTGCTTAAATTAATGATTTGTTACTACTGTAATGAGAAAAAATATTTTTGGGTTAGGGTTATGGTTTGGATTGAAAATACCCTCCCCCGAAATCTCAGGTGCTCAGAGGTGGGGCTTTTGGAAGATAATTGGATCATGGGACACTATACTCCTCAGGGGATTTATCCACAGATAAGTCCATAGCTGGATGAGCTCTAGAGAAGGTGGAACCCAGTTGAAGAAAGTGAGTCATTGGGGGCATAGCCTGCAAGCGTGTATTCCTGCCCCTGGTCTCTTCCTTTCTCTCTGGATCTTCCTGCTAACACTATGCTTCCTAACCACCATAAGATGAGAGCTTTGCTCCACCAGGCCTTCTACCATGATCTTTCTGCCTTGGCACCAGCCAACTAGAACTGAAACCTCTGAAATTACAAGTCAAAAGTAAACCTCTGCTTCTTCAAGTTGCAGGCATCAGGTATCGTGTCCCAGTAAAAGAAAGCTGACATCTAAAGGCTAGAGCTTGGCAGTAGGGTGCCTGCTTAGCATATGCTTGATGCTCCATTTGTTTCTCATTGCAGCAAAATACTTATTGTCAAAACCAGAAGATATCAACCAAATACACTGAATGGGTACTGTGTACCTACTTCCTAATAAACAGAAATTATGCCCTGTGACCTTTTAGTCACTTCATTGTTTTCTCACAAAGCCAAACTGTCATGTCCCGGGAGCTTTTCTATTCCAATCTAGTTCAAGATTGTGTACAGGAATCATCTGATTTCAATTCACAAATGGACCACTTTGTCCTAAGTATCCTTGGGCCAGTGAAATGACAAATAAAATGTACATATGAATAAAATAAAATAATATTATCTCAAAAAGTACTGCAACGGAAATTAATCTTAAGGTATTATGCTAAGTAAAATTAGTCAATCACAAAAGATAAACACTTCACTCTACTTATTTGATTTACTTAATATATTCAAATTCATAGGAACAGAAAGTAGTAAGGTAAGCTGTGTGGGAAGAAAAAGGAGGAATTTTTGTGCTGGATACAGAGATGAAAAAAAAAAACTCTGTGAGTGTATAGTGATGAAGGTAGCACAATAATGCCCATGTACTAACTGTCAATGAATGGCCAAAATGGTACACTTGCATACAATGAAAATGATAATTTTTACATGGTACATATATTGCCATAATTTTGAAAACTAAGCACTAAAAATAAACAGGTCACTGTAGTACCTCCAAGACTCATGAGCCCACAAGTGTTTTCTTGAGTCCTTCATGGTCACTCAAGATTTTGTGAATCTTAAAGAATGTTTCACTAAACTTCTCAGCCACAGTATGCTCTCAGCATCACTTCCAGAGCTCTCTTTGTATAGTATATTCTTCCCCAGAGAATAATCATTAAAATTGAGCCTATTAGAGCCATGCTCAAGTTAGACCGCTCACAATTAGCATCCTCCTTATGATTACATATTCTCTCAGGTTAGAGACTTTCTTTGCTGAGGGGTTGAGGCATTAATGGATGAGGTGGGTGGAGTGGAAGTTTTCTCAACTTAAGAACAGTGTGACTCTGAGTCATCTGGTACTTGATTGCCTCATGGAGTTCAATAGATGGCATCGAACCTTTGGGAATAGTTGTTCATCTGCATTGTTTCTGTCTGTAGAACACATTAGTCATTGTCCCTGATTTGGTAGGTCAGGCCCTAGAAATGTTGTCTTTAAATAGTGAGTTTGCCTGCATTCTGTTTCGACTCTGAGGTCGGGCACAGATGACTGTTTTGATGCTTATCTGTCCGTGGCTGATCTGTATAGCATGTAGGGCCAGAGCCACTAAGACTTTTGGATTTTATGGAATTACAGCAGCTGGTATCTCTGTTTATCTCATTTGTCAGCCCTATCATTCAATTATTTCTTATTTATTCAGCCCTCTATGAAGTCTTTGAATTTTTTATGAAAAATCCCATTAGCACAGAAAGATAGAAGTGTTATTAAGCTAATAAAACAGACCTCCACTGAAAGTAACTGGAAAAGCCACAGAAATTAACATAAATATAAAACTAATGAATTCCTCACTTGATATGGTTAAGGAGTGTTTAGATTTGGGCCTGGAAAATGGGAGATATTTGGATATTTTTAAATAATAAAATAAGCCTATATATGAATATGCATTTTAAACAAACATGACAGAATTAGGGCACAATGATTTAGATACTTTGAGCATACTTGGAACAAAAAATTGATAGACTTTTAAAAATGGCCTGAAGATCTTACAGTGAAGCAATAGGGGGCATCTAGTTTAAAGAACTAAGAATAAAGCAACAAGAACAAAACTGGACTCAAAGATCTATCATCATTTATCTTAAGAGCTTGTTCCTCTTTCATGAACAGGGAGAATGGTCTGGATTTCAGTTGACCAGAATAGTAGGTAACTTCTAAAACTGTTACTTTCACTATTTTTGAGGAATCTGCCATTTCAAATAAGGAAATGGCATCTTACTGTAAGTAACTTTCTGTGCCCTTATTTCCATTTGATTAGAGTTCTGTGTTTTTGTATTGAAGTTCAATGGGATGATGTCTTGTATTACGTTCATAAAATGATGCTGTATATAAATATTAATTGTAATTGGGTGTAAGAGGAGTCAGACATCATGTATCTAATAGAATTAGTTAAAGAGAAGTGACACCCTTTTATGTCACTATGGCCATTGTTTCAAGAACTAAAGGATCACACTGATTTTCAAGATGATCTGAAAGATGTAGTGTGACTTTGTAAAGTTCCTGACATCTCTTGAGGCAGCTTTGGTTTGTAACTTGGTCACTATCAGGAAATAATGCATAGGAAAGTAATCATTAACTGTATGGAAAACATTTGTCGAAGAGAGAATGCTGTGAGATATGCCTAGCATATATTACAGGATTGGCAAAGAAGTTCTGGGCTCCCACAGTTTTTTTGAGTGAAACAAATCCTCTTACTCCCAGAACTCTGTTTTTACATGACTACTCCCGTAATACACTCTCTTCATTTTGGATGCTTTACTTAATGTTTAATGGAGTAACAGAAATGTTGGATTTGGGAGTTCCTCATCAGAGCATATTTCCAGCCCTTCGTTCTGCATATTACAAAATTTATGTTAGATGGAATGATCTGCCTAAGCTCATATAACTATTTAGAAGCAGAATCTCTTAACTGTCCTGCCTTAATTATGTTGTGCTAATATACTAATGTGTAACACATCAACCCTGTTATTTTTCAAATCAGCTGTGAAGTGAATTTTCTAATTGAAAATAAATTTACAAGACTCTAGAAAATCTGTTTGCTGTATGTTTTCTGTATTTGTGTGGTTTCCCCCAAGTTTTTCAAGTAATAGTAATATATTCATCTAACTGCAAAAATTAAGACCATTCAGGAAGACAAAGTAAATCTTTATTATTTCTGAAAAGCTAAACCACATGTTTGAATCTACATTTTCTACAGAAATATATATATATATATATATATATATATATATGTGTGTGTGTGTGTGTGTGTATATATACATATATATGCAAAGTGTGTATAAAATTGTATTTATCTTATTAAAATTGGTTTAAAATATATGCTATATCCTTTTAAAAATATTTACTTGAGAATAGGGTATTAAAATACATAGAACAGTTTCCTGTTCAGGAACTTCTTCAATTTGCAATTGACATCCCTGTCAAGAAAACTTTTAGAACCTGAAAAGTTATTGATTACATTCTACCTGCAATTAGATAAGCTGGAGAGGTTGGGTTTTTTTCTTGTTTTTAAAGATTATTAAGTAATAAACATTTTTGAAAACAGAAAATCCAAAGCCTCAATAATAAGACATGGGCTAACATAATCTTTAATCACACATCCCTGAAAGAATACCATTCTTGTAGATGGGTATCTATAGATCTCCTTAAATCCACAAATGCATCCAGTTAGTAAGGTCAAATACTTTAACCCCTGACACTAGACACAGTTTTTTTAAGGAAATGGAATAAACTTGATTAGATCAATGCCTTACAAGCACTTGGAGATGAAAAAGGTAAAGCCTCATGCACCCAGGCACGTGATCAGAGGAAGGAAATGAAATACATAATTAAACCACAGAGGAAAACAAAGATAGCACAAGGATTTGCTTGGGTGGAAGGAAGGCAGTGGAATGGAGAAGGTGAGAGAGAGGGGAGAGAAAACAAAGAAAAAAAGAAGAGAGAAGAGTAAGGGGGCAGGAGAGAGACAGACAGAAAGTCAGAGAGACAAAGAGAGAAACTGAAAGTTGTCAGTCTGTAGAAGAGCAGTATCTTTCTTCTACGGGAAAGGTGCTTGTAAGAAATCCTGATTTTATTTATTCTTTCAGGTTCTTATACTAGGGAGACAATACGATATTTACACCTGTGGGTCTGAATTATTTCACCCATATAAATATAGCCTCTAGTTGTGTCCAGTTACCTATAAAAGTCTCAAGTTTATCTTTCTTGAGTAATACTCCATTGTATAAAAGTAGCACATCTTTTTTACTCATTTCTTAGGTGATGGGCATTTTTGTTGTTCCCAATATTTAGCTATGACAAATTGTGCTGCTATAAACATGGGTGCACATATATCACTGTGGCATGAGGTTTTCAGTTCCATTGAAAAATACCTAGAAGGGGGCTACCTGGGTTGGATGGAATTTGTAATCCTAATTTTTTGAGGATTATCTACACTGATTTCATAGTGGCCATACCAGTCTACATTCCCAGCAACAGTGGAGAAGGATTCCTTTCCCCCCACAGCCTCTCCAGGATTTGTTATTAGTTGATTTCTTTATGATAGTCATTCTTTTCAGGGTGAGATGGTATCTCAGTGGTGTTTTAATTTGCATTTCTTAAGTGGCCAGTGCTATGGAACATTTTTTCATGTATTTATTTGCCACTTATATTTCTTCCTCTGAGAAGTGTGTTCTATCTAAGATGCCTATTTGTGGATTGGGTCTTTAAATTTGGGGGGCCGAATTTTTTTTTAATTCTGTATAAATTATACATGGAAGTCCTTTGTCTGAGTATAATCAACAGAGATGAGTGAAAGGAGAAAAGATAGGGAAAAAAGGAAGGAGAACAAATCATGTAAGTATATACACAGGATAGCTAAGATGATTGTATTACTAATTTCTCTCAGTTTTTTGAAGATAGAAGTTAACATTTAAAATTTTTGCTTCAACCAATTTTATATGCTAATATCTGTAATCTGAGTAACTGCATTGAAGACAGCAATCTGCAATGTAACAACCATTGCTGAATACCTCTCATCTTGTTTTTTCTGTTTTTTTAATGTGTATCATTTCTAAGGTCTTGTCTATTATTTTATGCTCTCTTTAAAATAAATTTAGAAAAGCAATAAAAAGGACATGAAAAATTAAAATTTATTGAAAGAAAAAGTTAATGTTCAATTGTTGGATCAATGTTGAGTGCCTATATCTGGTAATCTATGCAACAATTTTGATGATAGCAATATGTAATATAACAACCATTGTTGATATTCTATTTTTGTTTTGAAATTTGATACCATTTTTCCTGTTTTGTATTGCTTTGTTTTTACCTTTGTTTTTGTTATTTGTTTTTGGTTTTTTCGCCTTTAAAATAAAATTTTAAGAAATGAATAAAAATGTCAACAATGGCTCCCCAGTATCCACCCAAATCACAGCGAGTGTTCATACATCCTTCTCAGCAACAACAAGAATCTATGTACCTTGGGGCCGGTCAGATAGCTTAGCAGACTAAAGTACCTGCTTAGGTAAGCACAGGCACCATATGCCATGCTGACCCTGCTCCTGGGGTGTGCTGAGACAGCGATTAGGACTGGGCATAGTGGCACTAGCCTGTAATCCCAGTTCTTGGGAGGCTGAAAACAGGAGGATCACTATGAATTGGAGCTGTGTAGCGAGACCCAGTAAACCCTGTACTAAATATATAAAAAATAAAATAAAATAAAAAATCTATGTAACTTTAGCAGCATGGGTTGAATGGATAAAGAAATGGTTTTGGTGAAATAAAGACATATGGAGAGCATTCAGGCAAGAGAACTAAAGCACACAAGAATAGGCACTCAGTGATTACATTCTAGGAAGATTTCATCAGACCTCATGGACTTACTATGTTTCTCTACAACTGAAAAACTTAGATAACAATAATAAGTACTGTAACCTACTTTTTCTACTTAGTAATAAATATAGACTTCCATAAGGGTGAGTGTTTTTGTATTTAATCAATATAGATATTTTATTTAAATTTTCAGGTTATCAGGCTCTCACAGAGAGCAAATTCTTCAACCAATGGCTGTGACTCATCCACATGGCTGACACTGACAAAGAATCTACAAAGTACAGTACAGGGTTTCAGGGTAAGTCCTGAGGGGACTTGACTGACCTTGTCAGATGCAAAAGTTACATTTCTTGATATATAGGTCTTGCTTTATCTTGGTCTTATCCAGACAGCAGAAAAGTGTAGAAAAGAGGTATGAAAAGTGAAGGTATGTTAATATGCTGAGCTGGGGAAGGCTCAAGTCATCAGAGTCGGACATTGCCAACCCACTATGATTGTGAAGTACTGGACTATATTGGAATAGTTTGCTGAATTCATACACCTACAATATTTGGATGGCAATGGAATACCCATCTCTGCCAAAACTAAACATAAAAAGGAGACATAAATGAAGGACAATTCTGTATCTATATATACAAAGTAGTTAGGATAAATATATAGCCACTTTCTCTTAATTCAATAAGAAGAAAGATTTGTACTGATGGAGTTTGGACAGGATATCATGTCGGCATCTTGAGCTATGAGTGACTACTACAAAGACAACAACATGCAATGTATTAATTGTTGTAACTCTCCTACCAACCTGTTTTGAAACTCTCTCATTGCAATTTTTTCTCAATAAAACTAATAAAAAATTGCAGATTACTTTTCTTTTTTATTATTTAATACAGGGTCTACAGGGTCTCACTATGTAAACCAGACTTGTAGTGATTCTGCTGTTCTCAGCCTCCCAAGTGCTGCAATTACAAGCACGCACCACCGTGCCTGATCTCGTTGCCATTTCAACGAGTCCTGGGGACGGGACCAGCACAGCAAACCCTGATCGAACCCCCGACCCCTGTGTCTGCCTAAGCAGGTGCTTTGCAGGGTAGTTTTCAATGGTTCAGTACGAAAAGAGAATTCAATGCTGAACATTCTTACTGACTGAAATGATCACAGAAATGCAAAAATAGGAATAGTCAAGACCATTTTGGAAAACAGAAGAATCCCATCCATAGGCAAGAAACTGGGGGATGTTCAGAAAAATGTGTTATGAACAGAAGGAACAACATAAATACTACTGTTGTTTTTCTCTTATTTTTTTCTACTGTTATTTTTCTACATATAATTGAACACTCAGTGGATGACATCTATGAGCACAGTCTCCCCAAATCCCCATGCACCGAGAGAGAGTGAAGTAAGCCCCTAGCCCTTGTGATATGCCTCTTAGAGGAAGCAGGGATACTCATTTGCCTGCTTTATTCTGCTCATTAGGGACATTGTGTTAAAAAGACAGAAGCCATGTTACAATAGGCTCCGAAGAGGCAGTGTTGACAAATTGGAAAGTGGCAAACGTTCAAGATAACTTATGTTGCAAGCACAGAGAAAATACTACACTCTGAGCATCAGCTCTGCATTTGTTTACTATAAGCTTGAGAACTTATGTAGCAAAATGAAATGATAGAAATGTAAAGCTCCACTTTTCTTATTAGAAATAAAATTATTTACACTGAAACCCATCCCAACTAGCAGAATTCAGTAGATGTAAAAACAGCAACTTACTAGATGTTTGAAAACATTCAAGGGTCTGATATAAAGAGACTGTTCGAAGGAATACGGGAAGACTTCTCTCCGTACAATAGACTTGTATGATGAAACTGGTGAAAGCATTAGAATAATTCTATTTTGATTTTCCAAAAGTTTTAGTAGAACTTCTACAGAAAATAACAAAACATGAAGTAACACATCGCTTTTACATAAAAAGTACAACAGCAGAAGATAAAAAGTCCTATCATGGCAGTAAACAGCAGATATAATATTGCAGAAAATCAAATATATAAATTCAGGGAACTATCCCTGAATCTAAAGGATTAGAGATAAACATGATATTCAACCATATGAAGTTTATAGTTTTAAATACACAAAACTGAAGTTTTTTGAAGAGAAAAAGGAACAAATGAAGGAGAAGCAATGGAGAAATAATAGAAAAAGCTCACTGAGCATAGGCTAATTAAGTTTTAGCCAGTTAAATCTTCTCCTTGATTGGGGAAAAATACAGGATGTTCATTCATGTAACTGAAAGAAATCCATAGTGTAGCCAGTCTTTTTCTTTTGATATTTGCCAAATAGCAAAGAGGAAATCACAATTTTTCCCTTGAGTAAAGGGACAGAAAGCTGAAAATATCAGCTGGTACTTGGGAAAACAATTACAGCGATTCCTTGGATGAGGTATAAGAAGGAAGCATAAAAAAGAACTGAAATAAGGATGAAAGCCTGAATGGAAGCTTGCTGGTTTGCTGCCAAGAGTAAATGTTTCTAAGGAGCACAGTTCACCTCCAGGCAGACTACTTGAATTAAGCTCTTCCTAAGAAATAAACAGTTCCACAAATGCCTTCTTGGCCAAAGCAAACTAACTGACAACAGATGCCACAGAATTTCCCACTGTATAGCCATCATTATTGGTGATATATAAGAGAATTGCAAGAAATAAGCCGTGCTTCCTCAAATAAATACTTTATGTCACATGCCTTTGTGCATTCCATACTGTTTGATTTATAATGACTTCTAAACTCTATTTGAAAAAAATAAATATTTTGCTGAGTTCACACACGTATAATACTTAAATGACGGAGCTAAACAAAAAAAAAAGGAGATACAGATGAATTACTATTTTGTGTCTGTGTATTCAAAATGGTTAGGATAGATATACAGCTACATTCTCTTAATTTAAGGATAGAGGCATTTGTCCTAATAGTGTTTGTAAATAGGATATCATGTCCTCATCTTGTACAGCAAATAACCACTAGGAAGACAGTATGCAATGTTTTAATTATTGGAAATGTCCTACCAATTTGATTTGAATCTGTCTCATGGCTATTTATTTCTCAATAAAATTATGGAAAAAAGGAAAGAAATAAACGCTATTTGAATTTGATTCAACGAGTAATAATTGTGGCCTACTGTGTGCCAAACATCTATATGAATTTGTGCTTTATATTCTTTTTCCATGTGGAAATCAATGATAGGTTGACCTCAGAAGAGCTCAAAGTGTTACCAAATGCCAGTGTGCAGAATCAGATCATTTTTATTGGGATTATTTTAAGGCTAACACATTAGTATTTCGTCCAATGAAAGAGATTTAAGAAGTTACTGTAAATATTGACCTGTGAAAACGGTGAAAAAACATTTATAGCAGGGTTTTTTGAAAATAGATTTTGCAGGAAAAAAGACACGAATCTCACTGTCATTTGAGGTACTCTTTCACTTTCAGAACCAAGTAAGATTGATTTGAACCTCCATTCTAAATCTGGCCAAAATACAAGGTTTTTTTTTAGTTTGTTTGTTTCTTTTCAGTAGTAGAGATTGAACCCAGGGCCTTCACAAAAAGCTACATCATCCACTCCATTGTTTTTTTCAGAGACAGTATTGCTCTTTTTTCTTTTTTTCATTTTTACCTTTTGAGAAAGGATCTTAATAAGTCACTAAATTATCCAGGCTGGGCACGATCTTGCAAAAGTTCTGCCTTCACCTCCAAAAGTGCTGTATTTACAGGCGCACACCCCATGCCCAGCTAAAATCAAAGATATTTATGGTTTTCAAAGTTATGGATTTGGATGTGGAATAGTGGGAAGTATTTCAGTTTCTCATGGTAAACAACAGTTTATAGGTCCTCCTGGATTTGTCCAGGTGATGGATTGCTTCAATGTCATAGGTACTTGGTCCCTATTCACATACAATAAAAATACACAAGAGGAATTTAGGTTCTACCCTTACAAATACAAAACAAAAAGAAAAACAACTACTCATGCAGAACTCTTTGCAGTGTCTCTCTTTCATGAGAAAGACAGGGAAACAGGTTTGGCCTTCCATATCCAAACTCTTAAGAACTCAAGGATTGGCTAAAGCCACTTCTCCGCTGTGGCATGGAGAGAGAGAAAATGAGGGACAGATGGAGGACCTTGAAGTTTCCCACTAATACACCTCCTGTTGGTTAGGAGTGGGAGGACGGATTCACTTTTAGTAGCCAGTAAAACAAAATAAGTTTCTTCCTTTCCATTAAAGACTGTTCAGTCAAGAGGAAGACCCAATACTATTGTGGATTGCTGGACTCTTTTAAAATATTATGCTGAGTTAACATACCTATAATATCCAAATAATGGAAGTAAACAAAAAAAAAGGGATACAGAATGTCCATTTTGAATCTGTGTATTCAAAATGGTTAGGATAGATATACAGTTACATTCTCTTAGTGAACAGAGGGATGTTTTCTAATAGTGTTTGTAAATAGGATATCATGTCCGCATCTTGTACAACAAATAACCACTAGGAAGAATGTAGGCAATGTGTTAATTATTGAAACTGTCCTACCAATTTGATTTGAAACTGTCTCATTGCTATTTGTCTCTCAATAAAATTATGGGAAAAATTAAAAATGACTGTTTAGTAGAAAGGATGATTTTTTGTATCTATTTTGATACTTAGTGCTAAACACATCTGCCATTGCTTGCATCTAGATGTCTCCCCAAAGCATCATGTGCTGATAGGTGGGAATTTTCAGAGTTGGCTGTAGCTTGGGTATACAAATGTGGACTATGGTTATGTGAATGTGGATTAAGGGTGTGATAACAAAATGAGTCCACTGTTTGGTTTAGCATAGTTCTGGATGTGCATAACAGGAAAGCCCACCCTGAGTGTGGGTGGCACTACCCAAAAGGCTTGTATCTTGGATGGGCTAAACAGGAAAAAGAGAAGTACTACTTGCTGCTTCCTGACTGTCATGCCATGGAGTGTTTCTCTTCGTCCATGCCCCTCTGCCATGCCACCCCTCTTTTCCTCCATTATTTGCCTTAGTATCAAGGTAAAAGAGGCAGTTAAGAGAACATAAAAGAAAGATTATATACTTAGCTGTGAGTATTTTTGTTTTAACATAACTGTAAATGCACTGTGTAGCTAGCAAATGAATGCTAGCTCCTTAGTGAGCCATATCTATAAGCTGATTGAAAAATTTCTTGTAGGGACCTCAGCACTATGTAGTTTTTTGAAATGTGGGAAAATACATATTTAAAACAAAGCTTCTTAAGTCTCCTACACTCTCCCTGAAATTACATCCCAGCTCCTCTTTCCCTAGAAGACTGTAATCTTTGGAACATGATGGCTCAAGCCTGACCACCTTCTATGGCACCTACTATCGGGGGATGAAAGTTTCACATTCTTACCACAGTGGGCAGCAATGTGCAGGCTGCCCAAGGATGAGCTCTGGTCCTGCATTGCTGTGACACATAGTGTTAAACAGCCTTTGCTACTCTCCATGGAGGAAATAAAAACAAAGGAATATGTTTGCTTTGTTTTTGAAATAAGACATACACATCAAACTTGTGAGTACTGTGTTATCATGTTTCACTTTTCTGTCAGCATGAAGAAAATATGCTTTCTGTTTATGTATGTATGTATGTATTTATTTATTTATTTATGTTTTGTTGCTCAGTGAGCACCCACCTGGAGAATCATGTAAGCTTCCTTAGCTACAGACAGCACGAACGAGTCTATCTGATTCTCTTAGAGGGCCCTCCCAGGGCTGGGGATGAAGAAAAGGGAAATTAAAAGCTAGACGCCTCCTAAGCATACCCACAATGGGCATACTTCTCCCTCCTATTAATTCCTCACTTAAATGAATGTACATAATTGAGCAAATTCAAAATTTTGTAGTCTTCTTTCTGTGTAGGCTGATAGAAACGGCAAGCTTGCTGGGTCCATTAGTCACACTTTGTTAAGTCTGAAGCAGCAGATTAGGGCATGGCAGGCTAGTTAGGAAAATGGACTCGACCTGTTAACGGCACAATTCCGGAACACATATACAGAACAGTTTCCAAAGAGCTACATGGACACTGCCCGGGAGAACTGGAGCAGTTTTAGCTACGACAGCCTAGACCTGACATCAGCCTAAGGAGCTGGTGATCACCACTGAGTTCTCTGGTACTGTGTTCTTTCACCATCATCCACCTTCACACTTTACAGTGTCCCTCTTTTCCTACTTTTTCTTTCCAAATTCACTCTGCAGAATATATTTCTTTCCCTACATTTAATGAATGTGATACCTCACTACCTGCACCTTTCTTAACCAATTCCTTGCTGCAACAGGAAGAACCTAGAAATGACCTTTAGATAATATTAGGAGAATGTGTCTAGAATATATTACTTAGAAAGTGGAAGTATTTGTCATTCATCATTTTAAGATTTGAATATTTAACCATTAACCAAAACATAAATTTTCCATTCCTATAGAAAAGGTCCATTCAACATCCTGTTGCAAGAGAGAGAGACACATAGTAAGAACATATCACTGGTGCATTTTTATTTAAACAGCAAACTCTTGGGGTAGAAAGGGAGGAGACTGGAAGAGACTGATGAAAGAAGCTAGAGGAAGAGGGATGGGTAGAGAAAGATGAACAGAAGAGACAAGACAAACGAAGCCAGGTAAATCTCCATAATATTTTAGCTCACAAGTGAATTTACATCCTCAGCATCTCAGTGCTGTGCATTCTTGAAGCATGAAGTATTTCTCTGTGCAGAATGTGATTCCTGGTTAAAGATGCCTCTTTTTTATTCAATATATAACCCTACAATGGAAAATTTTTTGTGTCACCCTATTTGACCAGGGGTACCCAGATACTTGGTCAAACATTTTTTGTTTGTATCTGTAAAGGTGCTTTTGATGAGATTAACATTTGAATTGGTGGACTGATTGCCCTACCTACTGTGGGGAAGTCTCATGTGATCATTTGAAGCTTAAATAGAACAAAAACATGGACTTGAAAAAAAACATGGACTTGCCCTTGAGGAAAAGAAAACAACTCCTGCTCTGAACTGGGACATTGGCCTTTTGCTGCTTAAATTTGGACTAAAACAATTGGCTCTTTTTGGGTCTTGAGTCAGCTGGTATTCAAATTGGAATTTAACTATCCAATAGTTCTTCGGGTTCTGATGCCAGTTAGATCTACCACCAGCTCTCCTGGATCTCAAGTTTGCACATTTTAGATCTACAGATTTTCAGCCTCTATAACTGCATGGGCTGATTGGTTATAGATAAAACTCTCTTTCTGTCTCTGTCTCTGTCTCTGTCTCTGTCTCTCTCTCTCTCTCTCTCTCTCTCTCTCTCTCTCTCTCTCTCTCTCTCTTTCTCTCTCTGCATACACACTTGAGAGAAAGAAAAGGGAAGGGAATGGAAGAGAAAAAAGAGAGCACAATATTGTGATTCTTTAGGCATATGAAGAAAGCTTTGATTAAATCCTCTGAACCTTTAAAAAGTAAATGATGGTGAGTATAAATATGTTTTCCGTTTTTCTTCATTGACATTGAAGGAACACTAAATTGAATCTTTTGACCATCCACCATGTGGACATGTGGGTTGGTTAATAAAGCTCAACAGTTAGATTAGTTAACCAAAATTAAGGCCAAGTCAGAATGATAAATCAGGCATGGCATCAAGAATAGGTTTTCAGTTCCAGTCATGATAAGGAATAGATTCTGGAGCCCAAGTAGCTAGATTCAAATTTTTCCTGCCTGTTTATGTACATAACGTTAGAAAAGCTGCTTAACTCCTGGGAGTCAGCATCTTCATCTTTAAAATGAACAAAATTAATAGTACTCACATAGAGGGATTTGTGAAGAGTATATTATTAAATACATATTAAGTATGTAGAACAATGTATGTCAAATAGGTGTAGTTACTACACTTATCAGAAAGAAGCTCCTATCAGAGTGAAGCATTGGGAATTGATGACTTGAAATGACAGTACTGCTGGAGCACTTTGGAATCCTCCTCCCGTTGGACAAGGCAGAAATTTGAGCCAGTGGTTCTACCACTTCATATATATGTGATTAGATCAACTATGTCCTCGCCAGTTACATGAATTGTGAAACTGGAATAATGACGTTACTTCCATCACAGTATTATAATTTAATGAGATAATGATTTTCTACATGTTTTACAAATCTTAGATATAGTTTAATATTTGCTAACATTTTTGAAAATTCACAAAAGCATTGAATGGATACATTAGATTTTTTTAAGTACAGGTCTTAAATTATAACTTAAGGTGTAAAACTTAAGAAAATATCTTGCAATAATGAGGATTAGGTGGTGAAAAAGAATCCCCTCAAAACTAGAAGAACTGATTTTCTTAGGGCTAATTGCTAAAAGCCTTTTACAGAGCAGTAAAGTTAATATTTTTAGGATTAGATGAAAGAATTTTTCACAAATATAATTTAATTTTAGTTAATTTAATTTTAGTTAATTTCTTAGAACTAAAAGTTGTATTCAATTAAATCAATTTTCATCAAAAAATATTTAGTAATCTGTGTATTTCAGTTCTGAATAACCTGTTCTGTTACTAGGACTTGAAAAGTCATTTGGAAGATAATTTTAAAGCTCTAATACTAGAGGATATATTCTTTCTAAAATAATGTAGAACAAGAATTTGTAATTTTAATGGGAGTTTAGACGTTTTCAGAAAACATATTATAAGAGATCCATTCTCGACCATCTGATATTATTCTTCAGCAGCAAATCTTAGGAGATCTCTCCCAATAATTGCTGAATACTTTGAGTCTCTTTTACAGCTAGGCAATTTTTACATGGATTCTTTGGTTATAATGCAGAACTAAAGAACCCTAGAATAGACACCTTTCCCTTTTCTACTGAATCTGAGGTCAGCAAGGTGAAACACTTTACTATTGCAAAATCTCTACATCCTCAGCCATTGAAGAGTGAAGGAAAAGCACATGCAAGGCTAAAGGCATCTTATTACTTTCATTGCTTCAAGTTGTTATGCCCTAAGACTCACTCATTTTGACTAGTTTTTCCTTGAAGCTCTCAAGAATCAATGCTTTTGGTTTTATACTGCATCTTTCCAAATCCATTTTAATGTTTCCTTGATTTTCCAAACAAAAGCATGTGATTTCTTCACTTTAAAGAGCTCACTTAGGCCTCTGCAGTCTTAACTTGGCTACCTCCTTAGTTAAATGCTCCAGAGATAAGGAGATGCTGTTGATACTTTTTCTAGCTCTGCAACAGAAGAAAATTTAGTGAGACTGGGCCAACTAACATACAAATAAGTTTTCACATTGCAAGAATCAATGTATGGCATCTTAGCTGCTTCTTTTCAAAAATTTCATGAAATTGCTTTTCTTTAAACAATTAGTCAAATCAAATAATTACAGCTATATAAATTTGTTACCCATTGTATAAAGAAATATATACATCAGCACTTTCTCACATAGATATACAGACATAAATTATGGTTCAGAAAAATAAATAATAAAGTCATGAGAAATAAGTTTATATGTGTTAACTAAATGTGAATTGGTAAAATACAGATCACTGATGACTATATATTTATGTAGCTGTATAATTGCTAATAATTTTACATAGCTATATAATGTAGCTACACACAGATACATATATATATATATATATATATAATTTAAAACAAAAGATAATATTCCCAAGTTTGCAAACATAATTCTTTTATGCATATAATTCTTATTCATTATTTTCAATAGTAGTAAAGCAAAAGATGTATTTTTCCCCAGAAGAACTTTGTTAGTTAGCTTTTCAAAGTATTGCTCTCCCAATACAGAGTAAATTTAGTATACTTATGAGAGCATACTCAGTCTTACTTCAAATATAACTTGTTTCCCCAAAAATAAATTTATAGAGCAGACTATGAAATCTCCTTTTCGATGTTATGCCTAAGATGTTTGATATTCAGGCAGATAGTGAGGTTAAGCTTAACAACCTAAGTTGGATGGTAATAACAATAAGCTTTTTTTCTGGATGGTTAACAACCTAAGTTTGCAGACCAAAGTAGAGAAAAAGGAGGGCTGCAAGGAAAACCAACATTTTGGGCCTAGGCTTCCAAGGTCAATTAAGACTCAGGACATATGAGAACTTGTACTGTTACAACATGTAACTCAGTAGTGTCCCAAATTTTCTGATCAAGGACATTATGGGGCCAAAGAGGAAAGTGATCGATGATGTAGTATGTGCCTAAGGAGAGGCACTTGGAGAGAAAACATTCTCTCAGGCTTTCACAGAGAGCACATTGGTCAAGCATTGGCCATGACTCATCCACATGGCCGACACTGACAGAGGTTCTACAATCTGAGGTACAGGATCTCAGGATAAATCCTGAGGGTATTTCACTGACCTTATCAGACCCAAAAGCTACAACTCTTGTTGACTAGGTCCTGCTTTACCTTGGTCTTAACCATCCAGAAGAAAAGTATAAAAAGGAAATATAAGAAGTAAAGCCATGCTGTTATGTTGAGCTGTAGGGGACTCAGGTCAACAATTTCTGACATTGCCAGTCAAGCAGAAGACCCAATACTATTATGGGCTACTGGACTCTTTCAGAATATTTTGCTGAGTTTACATACCTATAATATTCAAATAACGGAACTTAACAACAAAAAGGGTATACAGATGAATGTCCATTTTGTATCTGTGTATTCAAATGGCTAGAATCGATATATAGTTACATTCTCTTAATGAATAGAGGGATTTGTTCTAATGGTGTTTGTAAGTAGGATATCGTGTCTCCATCTTGTACAGCAATTAACCACTAGGAAGAATGTATACAATGTGTTAATTATTGAAACTGTCCTACTAGTTTGGTTTGAAACTGTCTCATTGCTTTCTCAATAAATTTATGGAAAAAAAGAACAGCAGTTAATGAACTCCTTGTGATATAGGCAGACATATGTCTAGTGTCTTAGTGAATACTTATTATCTCTACAAAAGTCAGCTGCTTAAACATTGTTTTATTTATGTTATGAAGATATTTATTCAGTTAACCTCAGCATAAAGAACTCAGATGATGTAAAGTTAGCTTAATTCAATTAAATCGAACCATCTAGCAAAATACAGTCTGCACTAGCAATGCATTTATTTCACTGTTTGCATAAAGATTTTTCCCTAAGTTGTTTGTCGAAACGTGACTGTGTATTATCCACTTTGCATTATGCTGAAGTCTAGAGAAACATTCAAATATACTTTCTAGCTATTAAAAACATCCAGCTGCTGAATTACAGCACAAATGACCTTCTATAAAAGCTTTTTCAATACACGGGAGATGGCTAAGTTTTGCCTTCGATCCTGAACTGGCTCTAATGGAGGCGCTTCCTATTTCAAAAGCTTTCCTACAAGAAATCGGGATTTTGTACACAAGGCTGGCCATTGTCTGCTTCACATTGAGGAATGCCAGCTACCTGGAAGATTAATACATGGGAATGAAGAAGATATGAGCCAGTTTTATTTGTCCAACTCGACTCAGGCTGAACTAAAGTGTGCATAATTGCCGTGGGCAATGAGAGTTTGTCTAAATGAGATAAATGACTGCAGTGGAGCTCCAAGCTGTGCAAATGAAAACAGTACCTCAGATGGAAAAAAGGAAGTTGTTTCATACAGGAAAACTTTACTTTAAGGATATATTTTACTTGCTTTACTTTTTAATTACAAGCACATTTCACTTTTAACACATTTTAATTATAAACACATTTTGTAGTCACTTAAGCAAATAGTTTCTAAAGTGTGTTCAGTAGAAGCCTTCATTGGCCAGTTCATGAGAGAGACATGCTGGAAAGGAAGACGCTCAGTTCCTTAGGCCTCTAAAAGCAGCTTTCTATCCTTTTTACCACATAGCCATCTTCTATACAATATTTTAATTAACTCTATTACTAAGAAAACCGAAACGATTTCTCTGAATAACTTCCCTTGCTAGAACTCATGATTTTAATTTACTCCAAGTTCTGTTAGTTGTGAATCATTTGTTCTCATTATGGGCTGTGTGAAAATTAGTGGAAATAATTAGGATGCCTGCTCTACAAAGAAGCTATTGCTTTTTGCAAAGATGAGACTTGAATTCAGACGGAAGAGTTCACTTTTGGCATTCTGCTTCATCTGTTTGAAAAGCCCTCTTCTTCCTTCCTCTTTAAATTTTTGGGAGGGCATGTCTAAGCGGCTGGAATGCCTGAAAAGAAATTTTGGATATAAAATATCACCTGGATTTCCTCTACCCACAAAACAACAACAGTTGAATAAAAATGAGCTCCTTGAATAATCTGCTATTTAATTTCAAAGCTGGCAGTCTGACTCTCTGCTTGATTTATTGGTAATCTATGAGAGCTATTTAAGTTACTATGACTTTGCTTTGGTTAAAACCAGTCTTTGGCTTTTAATTTTAAATTGCTTTCATGGTTTCTTTTCTTCCTTTTTTTCTTTTTTGGTACTGAGATTGAACTGAAGACCTTGCACTTGTGAGGCAGGCGCTTGTGCTGCTGAGCTATCTCCCCAGCCCGTACGGTATTGATGCATCTGGAAACAGCATTCCTCCCTGGGCCCCGTGTGCTGTTTGTTCATGTAAATGTCCATGAATCATTCGTGCATGTAAAAGTTACAGCAAACATTGTCGGCTTACATCCTCTACCACAGGGTGAGTCCCATTAGGATATTGCTCAAGGGATTGAAACTTCCCTCATATCATTTAACAATTTATTTGTGGACATCTTACTGTATGTTGTATGATTCTCTGTCTGCCTCTAAAACACTACAAGTCTGAAAATGGTGGAGACCATATCTGTTTTATTCATCACTCACCAGCCAGCACACTGGCTACTACGTAACACAAAGATTGGTGTTAATAAGTACGTGTTGAAGGATTACCAATAGGTAATAGTAATGGAAACCAACAGAACAGCTAAGTGAAAAGCCTGGGGGGGGGAATGTGTTTTATACCTAATAATAACATCTATATATCATGCACTTAAAATGTGCCAAGGATATGCTGTGGGACTTAGGTGTGATGGTTAATTTAAGACACACAATAAACATCACATACATGTTAGTGGGGCTAACACAGAAACTAAAGTAGAAATACAGACACAGAAAATGAGACCAATTTGATCAACTAACTTTTGTCATCACCTACCACACTTAGTGTGTCCTCATTCATAAATGAAAGAAAAAAAATGGGATGAACAAAATAGATCACCAAGGTCTGTTCATTGCCGTCTCAGTCACTTCCCTCATTGCTGAGACATGATGCAGGACAGCCCAAAATAAGGAAAGAGTTCACCTTGGCTCACCTTTCAGTTCAAAGTCTGCTGGCTCCGAGGTAGAACTGCATGGTACAGGAGAGCCGAGAGAGCTGGGTGGCAAGGCTCTCAAAAATGCTGTTTTGTTTTAGGGCTACACAGAACAAAGGAAGAGTGCTGATAACTGAGATCTTGTTGGCTTGGTTAAATATACTTGGGTGTGGTCACAAAGTCAGACGTTCACTGCATCATAAAACATGTGAAAGAGGACATTGAATAATGTTTTAAAACTCTGATGTCAGAGGCTCACTGTAAGAAAAATCCTTATGTTTGCCTAAGTAATAATTTAAACATTCCATCAAGAAACATTACATTGTGAAGGTAATATTTGGAAAGGTGGGAGGGAAGACACATCAAGATGTTTGTGAAAAACGTACAAATTGGAAACATTTTATTGCCTTCAAATGTTACGGTTTTCGGTTAATTAAAAATTTCAAAGTTCTGTGAACAAAAATGACAACAGGCAAGAAAAAGAGATCTAAAACATGCTAGATATAGACCTATTCCTGACTATATGTTGAAATGCTAATGCCCCACACCAAGATAGGTTCCCAGCAGACTCTCAGTTGAGAATTTTCATGCAACAGGTTTTTGGTGGAGTGGTCTTGGAATCAATATCCGTAGAGTATCAAGAAAGCAGGAAATGAGAAAACAGGGGGTATATCTATATCTGTATTTATATCTATATCTATCTACCTATCTATATAGAGAGACAGAGACAGAGACGTGGTCGCTCTGTCTAGTTCAGGGTAGCCTTGCACTCACTGTATAGCCCAGGCTGGCTTTGAACCCATAGTCATCTTCATGCCTCAGCCTCCTGAGTGCCAAGATCACAAGCATGTACCACCACACCTGGCTAAGGGAACTTTAGAGTGGACATAGCCTTTCAGGATTGTTCCTCTGTAAAGTGAGTCAGGTTTGAACTTTATCTCTGCATTGGCCAGTCATTGGATGGAGCTGCCCTGAGAGAGAAGGCATAACCTTGGAAATGATTCAACTCAGAGTCATGTGTGCCTCACTTCAGTGTTAGGTGGAGGGGGCAGGTGTTTCCACATTCTAAAAGGAGGATGTCACTGTCACACTGTGATCTCCACTACATACCCTCATAGAAAAAGAGATGGCCAAGAAGAAACTAATCCCCTAAGCTAAATTAATGTAACCAGCAAAAAACCAAAACAACTAAGTGGCAGAAATACATGGTGGAAGAGAGCTGAGGATGCTGTGGTGTTGCTCAGGCACACACTGAGCAACGGCAGAAATCTTATTGGTGTGGGATCATAAAGTGAGATGTTCTACATGGAAAGTTTACAACACTGGATCATTAAAAAAGGAAGGGAGATATTGATTAATATTTTAAACATCTCTTGATACAGGCTATTATAAAAATCACTACATTTGACTAAGTAATTACTTAAAAGACATGCAGTCAAGACAAGATGCATTTACACTACAATTTATTTATTTATATTTTATTCATTTATCTATTTTTCATTTATATATTTGGTACAGGGTCTCGCTACACAGCTCAAACCAGTAGTGATCCTCCTGTTTTCATACTCCCCAGAGCTGGGATTACAGGCATGTGTCACCATGCCCAGACTTGTTCGTGGGCTCAACGTGCCCCAGGGGCAGAGCCAGCAAGGCATACAGGACCAGGGATCAAACCCTGGTCCCTGTGCTTGCCAAATCAGGCACTTAGTCTGCTGAGCTATCTCGCCAGCCCTTTTACTACAATTTAAATAGGTCCATTCTGAAAAACAAGTGGTGTTTACAGTAGTGTTAAGACGTATCCTCTTTAGAGGGCCATTGAGCACTGCTCCCTAAAAGCCAGCAGACTATGAACTGAAAAGTAGCCCAACTAAGGTGAACAGGATTATGGCTCTGACAAATGAAGTGGAAGGGAGCATCTTAGACCCTCTACCCCTTATGCCATGTGAGCACACAGCAGGAAAGTAACAACCATTGGAAAGGGGTCCTCACTAGTTACAGTACAATTGTTTTATAAATTACTCAGTCCCAGGTATTCTATTATAGTGATGGGGAATGGAATATGGCACCTTATTTATTTATTTATTTACTTACTTACTCAATTAGCAACAATTTTCAAATCATTTTACTCAAGGCAATCAGTGATAAACTAAAATGAAGAGTACCACATATTCCTTAGAGAGTATGTGGTGATACAATTTAGAAAGCAATTTAGATACATTTGTTAAAAATATGCATTAGCTCATTACCCACAACCCACCTGTGGTTTGTGTGTAAATGTCCAGCCCAAGCTCCACATGATCATAGGGCTCTTCCAGAGCTGGCTAAATCTAGAATATGTGATTTATTCTTGGTCCAAAGCTGAGATTAAGGATGAGTGATTGCTGGATCAGCTCACTGGTTGGATTGGCACCACCCTATTCCCACAGACTGCATACAAGGGACAGAAGGAGACTTACCTCTCCTTTTTACATGCCTTGCTTTGCTGTCTTCTGCTGCTGTGGACTGCTTCTTCTCTGTGATGTCTGTTTGCCTATCTGTTCCCCCAAAGCCTCACTCTGTTACAGGAGTTTTTCAGAGGTGGGTGATCTAGATTTTACAGTGCTGGGATTAAGAGTGCTTTGATTAAAGGTGGGGGTTGCTGGATTAGTCCACTAATTGGATTGACAGTACCCTAATCTCAGCAGTCTGAAAAAATAAAAAGGGTAGAAAGAGGCTTGTTGCTCCCATGTCCTCTTGTTGCATTTGCTGTCTTCCAGCACTATGAACTGTCACCCCTCTTCCATGTACCACCTTGCCTTTGCGCCTGTTGAGTATGGCCTGAAAGCTCTACAAACTGTCAGCTAAAATAAACCTTTCCGCCCTTCCCTTTAGGTGCTAGGCATTTTATCTCAGCAACAAGAGCAAACTACTTAAGACATCACTTTAATAGTGAAGATAAAGTAAAACGTAGATGAGTTCATGACACTGTCCTGCTAAAAACTTCGGTGGTGTGCACTGTACCTAGAATACCCCCCAGACTTCTAACCATGATCTATACCTTCCTCAGTGACCTTCCCTATCTTCCTCACCTCTCCCATTTGTGACTTTACCCCAGTGCTCAAGTTCATCAGTCTTCTGTCATCTCCCCTCAGAGTGCTTAGGCTGACATAATCTTATACCTTATAAAACTAACACATAACAAAGTGAATATGATTCTCACAGTAAGTCCAATGAGTTATAGGTTGCATCTGTTCCTCATTCTCCTCCCAGCACACATTCTCAGCTCTCTATCCTGTTATGTGGCCAAAAGGGCTGGTATGTACCGACCGAATCTGCCCCCATCTTTTTCTCTCTCTTCTTGATTATGGCCAGCAAGGAGACACAAGTAGGTATTCTGGAAGTAGGTGGAGAGTAAGTCAGGATATTTAGTGCCCTCCCAGCCAGATGTCATGGCCAGGCCCTATATGGAAGATGCAAATTCCATTGGTAACCCTCTCTCAAACTAAAGTAAATCTACCAAGTCCCTTCAACCTTCAGACTTAGCAGTGTCATGGCCCGGGGCAATAGCTAGCCTGAAAGTTGTTCCACAGCCCTTAGCTCATCCACACCTGAGCCTTTACTGAGCTCTCCCTAATTATGTAGATGAATGTGTACTTTGTTTTCTGCCAGACTCTGACAGATACAGATTTATTTTTGGAACTGGATAACATGATTTTAATGTTTATATAGAAATAATTTCTCAGGGATAAGGAGGCTCTTTGTGGAAAAAAACAGTGAAGAAATATTTGCTCATCCAAATACAAAGTCTTACAGTAAAATTATAACACTAGAGTACTGACAGAGAAATGACAAAGAAATGACTAATCTAAATTAAAAGTCCAAAACAAAATTTTCAAAAATACACTGTAATTTACTTCAGTGAAGAAAAAAGTGACATTCTTAACTATTAATGGGAGGGCATGAAATAGTGCCAAAATCTCAGAGCTAGAGATAGATATAGCTATAAAATCTGATTTTTTAATGGGGTGGAAATAATTTTAATCAGGTAAAAAAATTAGGCTTGTATGTTCCACCAAATCAAAAATGAGTTCCAAATGGATTAAGGATCTAAATATAAAAAGTGAAATAATAAAGATTAGCTAAAATTTAGAATAATATTTGTATAAATCTGGATTGGAGGGTGCATTCCTAAGCAAAGGAAAAACTAAGACGCAGTAAGTTTAAAATCAGTTATATGCATTTATAAATTAAAATGCATGAAATGGAAAGAAGTACATCACAAAGACAAATAACTGGCAACATACATGATGGATAAATGCAATAATCACAATATAAATTTTTTTACATGTGTGTTAAATGTGCAAAAGAATTGAACAGGTAGCAAGTATTTGAAATGCTTCTCATCATTTTTTCCCCACATCATTGGTTAAAGTTACAGGAGATGGATACCATCTAGGTCCTGGTAAGAATGCTGCACACGTGACATTCTTAACTATTAATGGGAGGGCATGAAATAGTGCCAAAATCTCAGAGCTAGAGATAGATATAGCTATAAAATCTGAAAAAAAATTAACCCAGCAATCTCATTTTGGAGAATCTGTGCAATACAGCAACCAGCCTTCACATATAAAGGTCTTCAAGTAAGTATGCTAGTGCACCATGATTTGTGGAGATAAAAGCTGTAAACTGCTGATTTGATTCACCACAAGTGAAACTGAGTAAATTCTAGTTGGAGACTCTGAATATTTTAAAAGCTATTTAAATAATTAATTGTACCCCTACTAATCTAGAGAAAAGTTTTTCCACTTTGGAACTGCTGACATTTGGAGCAGGATAGTTCTTTGTTGAATTCTTTATTGACCCAAAAGAAGGCTCTCCTGAGCATCATGGGTTGTCAATCAGCATCCTGGGCCTCTGTTCACTAAATGTCCCTGGTGTACCCCTCCCTCTTCCAGTTAAGGCAACCAAAAATGTCTCAAATTCCACACAAATGTGATGGTGGGCCAAGGAAAAATCTGTCTCTGGTAACAGCAATTTACTTAAGGTGATACCCTGAAAAAGTTCTGCATGAGAAAAGCAAGTTGCAGAGTAATGGATTTAGGATTAAAAAATTGTGTAAAACAAAATAATAAAAATCGTGTGTGTGTGTGTGTGTGTGTGTGTGTGTGTGTGTGTAGGTTTGTATCTATTTGTGAAGTAAAGAAAACAATTGGGGAAGGGGAGATGGCTCAGTGGAATAAGTGCTTGCCTGGCAAGCACAAGGGCCTTAGTTCAATCCCTGGTTTTGCCAAAAGAAAGAAAAAGAAAAGAAAACAATTTATTCTTCTTGGTATTCTAAATGTGTACCATTTCTAATTTCTTATCAATTATTATTATAGTCTCTTTAAAATAAATTTTTAAATCAGTAAAAGGACAGGAAAGGGCCAGCCTGTTAGTTCAATGGACTAAAGCTCCTGGCTTAGGCAGAGGGCAGCAAGCAGGGTTCTATCCCCAGAGTCCCATGCTGCCCACTCCCCGCCCTGGGGCATGCTGAGATAGCAAATAGGCCTAGTGGCATAATCACAGTTCTTGGGTGGCTGAAAACAGGAGAATCACTACGAGTTTTATCTACATAGTGAGACTCTGTAGACCCTGTCCTAAATACAGAAGAAAAAAAAAGATGAGAAAAATATTGAGGTTTACTGAAATCAAGATTTAATATTAAATTATTTGTCGAATCTTGCATAACTATCTGTTAATCTGAGCAAATGATTTTGACAATAAATATGAATAATATAACAACTATTGTTAATGAGTTGTTCTTGTCATGAAAATCTGTAACATATGTGTTTGTTTGTGGTACTGGGGATTGAACTCAGAACTCTGCACTTGCCAGGCAAGCACTTACTCTACCAAGCTATGTCCCTAGGCCCATCATATGTATTGTTATGTTACCCTGTTTTTAATCTTTTTGTTTCTATTTGTTTTTGCTTTTGTTTTTAATTTTCAAAATAAAATATTTTTTAAAATAATAGGCAGTAAGGTATTGGCTATTCTGTCACCTTAGTGGGGTGAAAATAAAAGGAAAGGAAAAAGATTAACAATATATTTATATTTATTTTTCTTGTTCCACCAGTTTCAATGGCAAGTATTACATTTTCAAAAAACAGAGTTAAGAAAGAAAAATAATTTCGTGATTTAACAATAAAAATTAAGGGGCAGCCAGATGTTATGTTAACTGAAAGAAACTACTTAAAGTTTCAAAGCTTCAAATTACTATATCCATGAAAATGAGATAATAAAACCACTTACAGTAAGTGTTATTTTACTTTTATAATAATTACGCCATTTAATCCTCATGAGAATGCTGGTATTAAATCACAAATTTCTCATGAGATTTCTTTGTGAAAATACAAAATAATTGTGGCAAAAATCAACATGAATGTGGATGCAAATATAACAAACCATGTGTTTAAGAAAGCACAATCAGGGCCGGACAAATAGCTCAGCAGATTAAAGTGCCTGCTTAGGCAGAAACAAAGGCCAGTAGGACAAGCTATGATGGCAATTGATACTGGGCATGATGGTGAGCCCCTATAATCCCAGCACTTGGGAGGCTGTAAACAGGAGAACCACTATGAGTCCGATCTACTCAGTGAGACCCTGTCCTAAAATACAAAAAAAAAAAAAAAAAAAAAAAAAAAAAAAAAAAAAAAAAAAAAAAAAAAAAGAAAAGAAAGCACATTGATTGCTAAAATGTTGTCTTCTTATTTAGGACATACTCACTTAACCATGAAGACGTGACAATATGTGTAATCTGGATATTACTACTATTTTAGTCTTTACTATTAGACCTCATTCTTAATAGGTTATGACTATCACGTATTTAGGACTATGTAAGGGCTAGGCATGCTTCTGTTCCATCTGCTAACTTACTCACCACTATTCATAGATGGTTTATAGAGCAACAAACTCCAACTCTGAGAGTTAACAAGTTTGTTAAAGTCACAAAGCCAGAAGGATGGCTACACTGGGAGAGGATTCTAATCCAGGCATTTACACTCCTCTACTGGCTTAGATGAGGTCCACCTGCATGATAGAAGGTATTTCTGTATAGTAAACTGATGATAGATATTAATCACATATACATGGGTATGGTGAGAAGTACTCCATAACAAAAATGCCATAGTAAAGCCAGTGTGGTGGTGCATGCCTGTAATCCGAGCACTGGGGAGGCTGAGGAAAGAGGACTGCTATGAGTTCAAGGCCAGCCTAAACTACACAGTGAGATCTTGTCTCACAAAAGTCAAAATAAATAAATAAATATTATAACATAATATAATATCACATCACATAACAAGAAGGAGAAGAAGGCTGGGCATGGTGGCATACCTGTAATTCCAGCACTTGGGAGGCTGAAATAGGAAGATCACTACGAGTTTAATCTGTGTAGTGAGACCCTGTACTAAATACATTAAAAAAGGAGAAGACAAGGCCTCATATACAATCTTGATTTTGATATTATAGCTTTTGGTTTCATTTTAACATTGCAAAGGATCCATATCACATATGACATGATTATGATCATAGAAACAACTGAAACATGAGTGGGACTAGTAAAGTAGTTCATTTAGTTACTAGTAAAATAGCTCATATAGGTGAAATAAAGCACACAGGAATGAACAGCTCCCTTACCTATCAATAACTTAGGGGCTGGGGAATTAGCTCCGCAGTCTAAGCTCCTGCCTGGCAAGTGTAAGGACCCAAGTTTGATCCCTGGTACTGCATGCTTCACAGGCCCCTGAACCCCAGGAGTGCCATTACAGCCCTGAAAAGTGGGTGTGGAGGTGCATGTATGTAATCTCAGCACTGAGGAGGCTGAGACAGGAGGGTAACTACAAGTTTGAACTACATAGTGAGACCCTGTATCAAATAAATAAATAAAATTTTTAAAAAGATTTAAAA
>NW_004524854.1:972993-977683 GCF_000260255.1 Octodon degus
AATATATATATGAAAAATAAGGTAATACATTTGTGCAACTCTTTTTAAACAATTATGGTTTTTAACTACCTGACAATTTTTGTGCCAACAATGCATTCTTTGATTTACTATTGGTTGTATTTACTTTATTATATTTTATTATATCATTTACTCCCCATTTATCTTTTCATCTTTTGTATTTTAAATACCATTATCAATTAAGTTTCACAAATGAACTATAAAATCACTTTGATGCATTTCTGGAGCCATTTGGACTGTTAATGTTGCATAACAATGCAAGTGTATCTGAGAAACTGTATTGCTACAACCTTACATTTTGGAGAGGCTGAGACAGGAGGATCACAAGATATACTTTCACAGGTATATCTGGGTGGTGGAACAAAAGGAATGTTAGAGAAGCTTACCAATGTCACTAATTTACATTTTCATGATGTCTCACAAGTTAGATTAACAAGAAATCATTGTTATTAATTGAGCCTTCTTGATGGTAATCAAGAAGCTCACCAATCTCAAGATCTCTTTTCTATAAAATGATGAAAATAAATGAGATTCTTAGCACCAATAGCGAAGTTGGTAATCACTAACATTGTGCGTCATTCCATTTACCATCCCTATAACACCTGAAATAATGAGCTTGTGAAGAGAACAGGTTCCTTTTGGCTCAGTTTTAGAGGTTCCAGTACTTGATCACTTGTTCCTATTGCATTTTTTTCCTTTGGGTACCAGGAATTGAACTCAGGACCTTGCACTTGCCAGGCAGGCACTTGTGCCACCTAGCAATATCCCCAGCCCTATCCCCATTGCTTTTAAGCCTATGCAGTGACAGAGCATCATGGCAGGGGCATGTGGCAAGGCAAAGGGCTCACCTCACAGACACAAAAAGAGACAAAGAGACTATGGCCCTATAATTCCTTTCGAGGACACTCTTTCAATAACCTAAAGACCTCCCACTGAGACCCACCTCTCCATGTAACTATGGATAATCTCCCAATATTTCTTTACCATTTATATCACAGATTACATTTTCATCTCTTTATTATGGTTTCAGGATTTACAGAAATAATAAATATGAAGATGTTTTGTTTTTACTTTGTTTTAAACTGAAAGATAAAAATGTACATATTTTCTGTGTACAACATGTTTTAAAGTATATGCATAACGTATAATGGCTAAACCAAGTTTATATCTATTAGCTAAGCTATTGTTTTGTGGTGAAAACACTTACAATATACTCTCAGCATTTAAAAAATATATTGTCTTTTTGGTGACTATAATCACTGTGCTGTGAAGTACATCCTTTTGAATTTATTCCCCCATCCAAATGAAATTTTGTGGTCTATGTCCATACCACGTTGAACATGACCAGTGTTATCTAAATGAAATTTTGCGTTTTTTGAACGTTCATCCAGTACCTCCTTCAACACCTCAACCATTATTAACCACCACATTTCTGTCTACTACAAATCAGTTGTTTTAGAATCCACATATTAGTAAGATCACAAGACAGTTGTATTTTCTGTTCCTGGCTTCTTTTATTTGACATAATGTACTTCAGGTTCATTTATGTAATCACAAATAATATTTCTTTTTTAAGAAAATATTTTACATCAAAAATAAAAATAAATATTCATGTATAAACATTTATAGATGTTTGACTTTCCTACACAATGAATATATAGATGTAGTGTGTGGCAACATTGTATATCTTCATAGACAATAAGTGATGTCCCAAATTTTCTGATCAAGGAGATTATGGGGCCACAGAGAGAAGTGATCGATGATGTAGAGTATGCCTAAGGAGAGTCACATGGAGAGAAAATATTCTCTCAGGCTTTCACAGAGAACAAATTGGTCAAGCAATGGCCGTGACTCATGCACATGGCTGACACTGACAAAGGATCTACAAACTGCAGTACAAGGTTTCAGGTTAAATCCTGAAGGGACTTGAATGACCTTGTCAGATACAGAAGTTACACTTCTTGTTATATAGGTCTTGATTTATCTTCGACTTAACCATCCAGCAGAAAAGTATAAACACAAAATATAAAAAGTAAAGCCATATTAATATGCTGAGATGTAAAAGGTTCAAGTCAACAACTTCTGACATTGCCAGTCCTATGGAAAACCCACTACTATTACGGACTACTGGACTATATTGGAATATTTTGCTGAGTTCATGCACCTATGATATTTAAATGACAATGAAATACCCATCTGTGACAAAACTGAACAAAAAATGGGGATACAAATGAAGGACCATTTTGTATCTGTATATTCAAAATAGTTAGGGATAGACATACAGCTACTTTCTCTTAATTCAATGAATAAGAAGATTTGTTCTAATAGTATATGTAAACAGGACATCATGTCTGCATCTTGTACAATTAATAACCACTAAGACAACAATATACAATGTATTAATTATTGAAACTGTCCTACTAATCAGTTTTGAAACTCTCATTGCTATTTGTTTCCCAATAAAATTAATGTAAAAAACCATCTTTACAATGAAAAAAACAAATAAGAGATCCATGCTGCTGTACAAAGAAAAATCAGACAATACCTTTGCATTTGAACAAAGATATCTACAGCCTCCATTATTATTTTGACACTCTAAAGCTAATCCATATACTTTGGTAAATTTTTGAAATGGATTGACTACCATTTGTTCATTAGGTCACCCAAACTCATGATAGGTTTTTTATTTAAAACAATATCAAGTATAAATTAAGTTTATCCTAATATTTAATGATATTCACTGTGTTGTCTTGTAGATCATGAAAACAATCTGATATTATAAGGGAACCTGGGAAATGGATGCCAAATACACTTAAATAGGACTGAATTTTTACTAGTTTGCACAATAACCTATTATACATTTTATGAATAACTACAATGGAGTTGAAGGTTCAAAGAAATAAATGATAAGATGGAAATTCTTACTGTCCTGTTTTCATGAGTATATACTACAAACATGTAAGTATTGTTACACTGTAGCATATGAACATGTGTGATTATTACAAGTTAACAAAAAAAAAATATGGCCAGGCATGGCGGAACATGTCTGTAATCCCAGCAAGCGGGAAGTTGATGCAGGAGAACTGCTATGAGTCTGTGCTGTGTAGTGAGTTCAAGGCGAGCCCGTATTACATAGTGAGACTCTGTATAAAAAAACAAAAAAGAAATAAAATGCAAAGTTCACTTAGAATCATAAACAAACTTCATTATTTAATAAAACACTTGATTGGGAACAATGAGTGGTATTTATCATATTAATAAACATCATTATAAATATATACTAATGAAACAAATTCATATTGATTCCAAATCCAGTTATAAATGGATACTTCAAATGATATCAGGTACATCTGGTATTTATGACTTTTAAAAAGTTAAATTTCCATTTTAAAATTACATTTTACATTTTGAAAGTGCTGAATCTTAGAACAGAAAACCTCAAAACCAGAGATTGGCAGAGCTGTTACATATAATTAACTGAGGACAGTATGTTATGAGGAAATCCACAGCATTATGACACTTTTCTAAAACCCAGCAATATTCAAACACTCTCTTCTCTGATCTTTAGCAGGCTGACGATGCATTTGTTTGACCATGGGAATTTATGAAAGTGTGGTGCTGCTACATTTAACACTGAAGCAAGTGGGTGGAAATGAAGAACTTAATGGAGATAGATTTTTACTGTTTAATGCAAAATTTGACATTTGCTAAAAAATAAAATGTTATTTTTTAAATGTAAGAATTAGTTATTTGATTATTTTTTATTTCAACTGCATGTAAAATTTCTAAATCAATTATATGCTGACCATATAAAATGCTTTACAGGATAAACAAGATTAATAAGGAAAAAGTTAATAGTGCTTATTGTTTACTAAGTGCTTGCAGCCATGTACTAAATGCCAAGACATGAATTAGTAGTTTTTAATCTTAAACATGACCCCAAGCATGTATTATGAATTATGGCTTCAACAGATCAAATGAACCAATGAGTGTGAAAATATCTGCAGAAAAGAAAACTCTGCTGAAAGGTATTACAATCATCACTTCATGCTTGCGTGTATTTGAATATTTTCCAATATGGTAAATTCTTTTTGAAACTATACCTACGAATTTGACAAGTTTTAGGTAGTCTGAGTAGTTTTTAATTGTTGAGACTAAATTCTACTGCTAAGTTGTAGTTTTCTCCAGTGAAATATTAGTGTATTATTCAAAAAGTTGGGAGAGAATAATACATTTTCTTTATCTGCCCCCTTTCATTGCTTACTATAAATACTATTTTTCTTGTTAAAAAAGTGAAGACCTTATTTTATTTTATTTTTTGACTTATTCATAACTAGGTAAATAAGCACATTTATTTATAAATATACTTTGGTCATGGACTGAACCCTTTTCCATAGCATCTAAGAGGTGCTCCAGTGCCAGCCTGCCTCAGAGCAGAAATCTGTCCGGTGAGAGCCAGAATATTTGAGCTGAAGTCAAATGCCACTCTTGTGTGGTTTTGCATACATCTAGCAATCTACGCTGAACCAAAGTTTCCTCAGCAGACGCCAGACCTAGAAATAGTGTCACTTCATAAGGGCACCAGAAGACCCCATTTGAAAGAATTAGTTCTCAACATGTTTTTTAATAAATGTTCATTTTCTCTCAGGTTATCTTTACCAATGTTGTTTCT
>NW_004524854.1:979133-995438 GCF_000260255.1 Octodon degus
ATTCTATTATTATAAATTTTGCAAATTCCAGTTCCTTAAATTGAATATATTGAGTTCCAATTCAATACCTCCTTACATACCTAGCCAGGGTTTAACATGTTCTGTCCTGCTTGAACCACTGGTGACATATGCATGACTATCCCATCAGGTCATTTGTACCACTAGTAGTGCACATGGGGCTAATCAATTTTATCAATTTTTCACGAATAAAATTAAGTCACAGCTGCCATGAAGTGAGACATATGAGTTATGGACATCTCACAAATGTATTAAATGTGTCCGATAATGCTTTTTTTAAAAAAAAATAAGAGTAATGATCACCTTTACATTACAGTTTCTCTACGTTACAGTGCTTAGTTTGATCAAATATTCTTCTAGATGTTGCTGTAAAGGTAATTTTTCAATGCAATTAACATTGAAATCAGAAACTGAGTAATGTGGATTATGCTTCATAATGAAGGTAGGCCTCATTCAATCATTTTAAAGCCTTTGAAGAAAAAAAAAACCCTATTTTCTTACAACTGTCGCATGGAAACTCTGCCTGAGTTTGCAACATCCTTGGCCTGTGCTACAAGTTTTGAACTCAAGATTGAGATAACTCTTCTCTGGATTGCTAGCAGCCTGACAGCTTGCTTCACATGTTTTAAACTTGAACTTCTTAGCTGCCACAGTTGCGAGCTGATTTCTTAGAAATAAATGTTTCTGTCAAAAACAATAGACAGACAGACACACAGATGAGATAGATAAATGAGACAGATTAGATAGATAGAGAAACCAACCAACCGACAGACAGACAGACAGACAGATAGGTAGATAGATACCTGAGTTTCAGGAAGCTATGCAGGGAGCCCTGAGTTTGGTGGAAGCATATTCCATATATATTAAAAACAAATTCAGTTATGCCTAATTAAATACCAAATGCTGAGCAACGCATGTTGTCTGCCTTTACTTTGCATCCAAGATTTATTAGATGTATGCATATTATCTTAAACTTGGAGTCAAATGATACATGATAAAATATATTACAAAGCAAACAGAAATATTAAAACCTCCTTATAGTTAGAAGTAGTTTTCAATTTCTTTTTTCTACTCCCCCAATCCAGGGTTCTTGGCATTTTTATTTTTCATTATATGTTTGCAGGATATAATGTTGACATTCCTCTTAGGGAATTAGTATACATAGTTAAAAATATCTTGGTTCTTTTTATGTCCTTTCCTCCTCCTCCTTCATCTGTCTGTCCTCAGATATCCTCCTATTTTCACTTCCCTAGTTTGTGTTTGCAACACACTATAGCTGCATCCATTGTGGGTAGTTGGTACATGCACAAGGCACAGCTTTTATTTTGTCTGTTTAGTTTTATTGTCTAAATTTACTTCCTGCTATATACAGTGCTATTATACTTTGTACTGGAATTATAGCACACCTTACTCCTTGTTACCTTCTCCTCCTCATTTCCTCTCCGTCCCATGGTGCCCTCTCTATCAGATACCGTTAATAAGGCTACATACACAAAAGTTCATCATGTTAATATAGAAAAATGAATGCAAAAAACGCCTATGCAAAAATCAGTAATTTCTCTTATAACAGTATTAACTGGAAAATAATGCAATGACAATAATAAGGATAAGGATAAAATACGTAGAAAGTAAAATGTTTACAAACTCTTCCTGGAAAGTATTTTTAAAAAGGATTGAACATTCATGCAATAAATCCCTTCATTTTATTTCATTCTATTATTTATTTATTTATTTATTTGTTTGTTTGTTTATTTTGGCAGAACCGGGATTGAACTCAGACCCTTGCACTTGCCAGGGAAGTGCTTATTCAATTGAGCCATCTCCTTGGCCCCGAATCCCTTCATTTTAGATGGAATATTGGGTATTATGAGCACATGAGCTTTCTTCAAACTCATTTATATTTTCTTCATTCAAGACTCCAAAGTAGCATCAGGAAGATAGCTCAGCAGCATAAAGTCCAGATTTCTATCCCTGGTACAAAAACAAAACAAAACAAAAACAAAAAAAAACTTCTCAAGTGACATTTCTAATAAATGGAAAACAAAATCTAAGTCTCCGTGTTTAATTTATTGATATGGACAATTCAAATACATATGAAAATAGAGTTAATAGCTTCCTCATTCACATCTATAATGATTTTTAACTCAGGGATAAATATTTCTTTTATATACCATTTATCAATTTTCTTGTTTATCCTATTACTGGTTTATTTTATTTTATTTTTTCATTTTTTATGTATTTGGTACAGGGTCTCACTACGCAGCTTGAACTCGTAGCGATCCTCCTGTTTTCAGCCTCCTCAGCACCGGGATTACAGGCATGCACCACTACTCCTGGACTCGGTTGCTGGCTCAGCATGCCCTCGGGACAGGGTTGACTTGGCCTGTGGGACCAGGAATCAAACCCTGGTGCTTGCACTTGCCAAAGCAGGCTCTTAGTCCACTGAGCTATCTCTCTGGCTCTTTTATTTTATTTTTGAGACAGGGTGTCAGAGTGTACTTCAGGCTGGTCTTGAACTCACTATGTAGCAGAGGTTGGCCTTGAACTCATGGTGATCCTCCTGCCTCAGCCTCCCAAGTGCTGAGTGTGCATCACCCCACCAGACCCTATTACTGGTTTCTTTTGAAGTAGATAAAGTCATGTCATATCACCACAAGTACAACATTTTTCTTTTTGATAATTTGAAAAATCTTTTTACATTTGTCATAAAAATAAAAGTGTGATTATTAAAGAAATATAATGCAATTGAAAATAAATAAGGAGCATTTGTCATGTCACAATCTAACTGGAAGAGCAACAATATTTTTTAAACTAAATATTTTCTCTACAACTGACAAAAACATCACTGAAACAGCATTATGAACTTGGCAAAATTGGAGATTTGCACATTTAAATAAATGGAACTCTCAATTACAACATACCACCAAATATCATCCATAGCAATTGAAGAGGGTTAATAATTAAAAACATAAAAGAAATCTAAAATACCAAAGTATTTTGAAAAATTGTAATATCAGAGATATATAGGTGAGTTATATGATATAAATTCAATCTCATGTTCAATAATACACATTTACTAGGAATATGCTAATTTTTATTAATAATTCATAATCTATTGTAGTATATACCAGAAAGTAAGGTCTTTGAAGAAATATTGTTTATTAAGAATAAGTTCTAAATACTAAAATATTGTTTTAAATACAGAATTATTTCAGTGAATTTTAGTTTTATGTTCCTTCCAAAGCAACCCTGGATGAGCTGACAAAAAAAAAAAAAAAAATCCTGTAAACTCTTTTCCTTACAGCCAATTCCTGAAAGATCATTTCAGAATCCTGTTTACAGCACTGTGGTAGTTAGAGTAGCAGCTTGCTCCTGGAAGTATGGATTGCACATTAATATGGAGGTGTTCGTTTACAACTTAATAGAGATCCCCATCTTGTTTTCCACTTCAGATACATGTAATTAAATATGCTTTTTAGTAAAGATTCCCAGATGATTTCTGTCCACAAGAAAGTTTGAGAATCAGTGATGTAGATGATCTAAAAATGTATTCGTCTCTAATAAACTTAAAAATATAAGAAAAAAGTATAACAACACTCTTTTTGAATGCAGACCTCATCTATGATGAAGTAGGGTCTAAATCCACAAAGGAGAAATTACTAGAAAGGCAAACAGAGATGAAGCTGTGGAAGTTGGAAGAGGCTAGGCCAGAGTCAGGAACCTAAACGCTTGTGTATTACAAATACAAGTAGGACCAAGGCATGGCTGAGAAGAGAGGCAAAATGAAAATATAATTAAGTTAAGACATATAATTAATATTCACTCTTAAAACATTCTTAGAAATTTATATACTAAAAACCCATCTACTGAACACTTGAAAATTTTTATCAGTACATGTTTGTGGCACGTAAAGGTTTCATTCACTGTGGGGAGCATGTACATATATGTGATGCAACTGAATTATTTTCATATACCTTTCCACTTTTCCCTTCCCCTCCCTCCATCTCTTGATGACCTTCCCATTTGCTAAAGATCTACCTCCCTCTTTCCGATTATCTATCTTCCTTTCATTCTTTATTTATATTTTGGTTTTCTTTCTTCATCTCAGTACAAGGTCTACAGGGTCTACAGGGTCTTACTACATAGATTGGACTCCTAGTGTTCCACCTGTGTTCAGGCTCCCAAAGAGCTGGGATTAGAGGTGTGCACTACCATGCCCAGAATCAATCAGCATCTCAGTGCACCCTGGGGGCGAGGCCGACATGGCAGGAGGGGGATCAAATACCTGGTCGTTGTATCCGCCTAAGCAGGCGCTTTAGTCCGCTGAGCTATTTGACCAGCCCTTATATTTTGGTTTTCTGATATAAGATAAAACAGCAAATATTTAAGTTTTTGTTTCTGATTTATATCACTTAATATTTTGGTCTCAAAGTACATCCATTTTCCTGCAAATGAATTTAAATTTTCCTTCTTTATGGCAAGGTAATACTCCATCGTTTATAAATATCACACGTTCTTTATCCATTCATCTATTGATTGACATACCACTTCCAACATCTAACTATTCGGAGTTGTGCTACTATAAACATGGGTATGCATGTATCATTGTAATATGATTTCATTAACCATTTAGGGAAGAAACCTACAAAGGAATGGCTGGGCCAATGGAATTGTTATTTTTAATTTTTCTGAGGAATCTCCATACTAATTTCCATAGTGGTTTTATAAGTCTACATTCCCACCAATAGCATAAAAGAGCTCATATTTCCTCACAGGCTCATCAGATTTTGTTGGTATTTGAGTTTTTGTTTCTGGTTTTGTTTGTTTGGTTGGTTTTTGTTTTGCTTTGTTTTTATCCCCAGAACCAGAGATTGATCTCAGGCCCTGGCGCTTGCCAGGCAATCGCTTATTCTACTGAACCATCTCCCCGGCCCCTATTTGAGTTCTTTATGATAGCTGTTTTTTTCTAAGTTAAGATGGGATTTCAGTTTGTTTTAATTTGCATTACTGAAATGGCCATACATGCTTAATATATTTTTGTGTGCTTACTGGTCACTGCTACTTCTGATAAGTGTCTACCACTTTTATTTGCTTGCTTTTTAACTGGCCTTGTATTCTGGATGGGTCTAATTTTTTTCAAATTTAATGTATTTTAGGTATTAGTCCTGTGATATGGTCCCATTTGTTGTTGTTTTTTTTTTACAGAGCAAATTGTTTATTGAAGACCCAAAACAGAAAAACAAAACATAGATTACAAAGACAAAGCAGAAAAGCCTCCAGGTTATTTAACCTGGGTGTGTGTCTCCAAGGGGTGTGTGTAAATGCATGAACCAAGCGTTTCTTTCAGCCTATGGGGTTATAAGCAGTTAAGTTTGACTTAGAAATGGACCTCTAAGAGAAGGAGGTAAGGTAAAGTAAGGAGTAGGCATACTTCGGCAAGCACCATTAATTGTTACTTTAAACAGAACCAGGACATACTTTAGAGGAGCATGACTACCTCAGTCATGGGCAAGAAAATCCTACCAATATAATGAGGTGTTCCTTGGGCCTCCAGGGTCCTGGCCATGGTGTGCATCCTTCACTGAACCTTCCTGACTCCCTCTTTTAATTGGATTTTCCTTGGTTCTCTTTGCCAGAACACATCTCCTCTCCCCCTCTCCTTATGAGCCAGTGTCACTCTGAGAAATTCTCTCCTCTTCTCACAGGTTCCTGTTTGTCCTCAACATTTCTCAATGCACATCACATTTTACTGAAACTGATTGTTAGATCACTTTTGGGAGCTTCTTATTAGGTTAGGAAAATGATACTCAAACCTTAGAAAATAGGACTTAAGCCAAACCACTCCAGTACAGATAGCTTGGGTTCATTCTATGAATGAATTAAGTTCATTCTACTGCAATTTTTGTTATCTCTGTGCTTCAGTGTGAACATACTTTTGAGTACTCTTCTTGCTCCACCTTCAAAAATTTTCTCAACTCTTCAGGCTTCAGAAGTATGACATGATGTTTCTTGTAAGTCTAGTCCCTTATTACAGCAGCAAGTACAACCATATTTAAGATTCATTATCCTTATTAAATGACTCTAAAAATAGCCCAAGTACTGAGATCCAGGTAAGAGGAGACCTAAACAGCCATCTATGTCATACTCTTTAAAATAGCAGTCAAATCGGGGCCCATCTGGCTATACTCCACAGTCTACACACACAAACACGCTGCAGTGCCTACAGATCCTGATCCACTCTGGGTAGGTCTGGGAAAGCACACCAAGGACACAGGAAGGCTGAAGAAGGGGGATAAGATAGAGGAAAGTGGTGCACATAAAGCTATGATTACCAACACAAATGGAAAGAAGATTAACATTGGCTATGCAGAAAGTGGTGATTGTTTTTTTGATGTTGTTTTTCTGTATCCATGATGCTAGAAGTAGTGTCATAGCAAACTGCAATTTGGAGAAGAATTAAATCACATAACCATGAGGGCTATCAAACAATAAAAGTCTGACTGCTGGGCAGGAGCTATAGCTCAGTGGCACAGCGTCTGCCTGGCAAGCATGAGGTCATAAGTGTGCTCTGATTCTAAATTTAGGTTATGTTCCACCATAGGTTCGTACTGCAGATCAATAAGTGAAGTGTTGATAGAATAGCTGTCTCTGGTGAAGCATTATCTGTATTCTGCCACACAGCTCTAAAAGCTCTTGTGAGTCCAGTGGAGACAGAGTGGAATCCCTGTAGGGAATTACCCAATGAAAACAATTCTGTGATAGCAAAATGTGGCACTAGAGTTAGCAAAAGTCTGACTTTCAGGAGCTTTTTGTTTCCCTAGGAATGCAGTCACAGTTCACATAGCCTTTGTTTTTTGTTTTGTTTCTTTATTTATTTGATACAGGGTTTTGCTACACAGTTCAGACTCATAGTGATCTTCCTGTCTCAACCTCCTTAGCACTGGGATTACAGGCATGTACCACCATGCCTGGTATCTGGGCTAGCACGGAGTGCACCCCAGGGTTCCAGGGCTGCCTGTAGTTTCATGGATTGAACCTTGGTCCTTGTGTTTGCCAGGCAGATGCTTAGACCCCTGAGCTATCATCCCAGCCCAGTATCTTTTAGAATAAAAGAGTTTCAGAAATTTCCCAAGATATGGGTGCTTTATATTTCCCTAAGCACCCATAGAATTGTAAGTAGTATCATCAAAATGTATCCAACATAGCTCAGTAGCTGCTTCTGGAAATCCATGATAAACCACTGAAATAACACAACAGAGTAGTTTCTACGTGAACCAAGACTAACACAGTGATGTGCAAGAGGAACTCTTTCCATGGAAACTGCTTTTCCAAAGTGTTGGGTAAAGCTTGAGCTTTGGTTTCAGCTCTGTTTCTGACCACTCTGTTTTTAAACAAAATTTGCATCACTTGGATGGACTCAGTAAGAACTCAAATCCAGTCATGAAAGAACCATACCAAAAGTGCTTGGAATAAAATACAACACTACAGCTATTCCAGCAGAAATGATGAACGTTACCAATCACCATTAGTTGTATCCACACAGATGAGCCTCCAAGGCCAAAAACTCTGAATCCTGACTCATCGTCCTAAGAAAAGAGCATCAGGTGGGGGCAGAGTCCCTAGTGCCCACAGGAAGCGTAAAAATACAAGCAAGATATGCAAAATCTGGTTCACCCACTGGAGAGCTAGCTGGTATATTTTAACAAACCTGCTGCTTCTGGTTAGGTAAGCCAGACATATTATTAGATTTGGGGGTCTTGGGGGAGGAGGTTTCTAGGTTCTTGATGACCTGAGCCAAGAATTGGTGAGGACAAGTACAAATGGTAGCAAACTTCTATTAAAAGTAGGGGGAAAAAACAGGCTCTGCACAGTTTGTGCCAAGTAAAAGTAGAGAGAGAATTACATTCTACAACAAGACCATAGAACACCATGCAAGACAGAAACTCACTGGCCCATTTGTTGATTCTTGATGTTATTTCTTGTGCATTTGGGGTTCTGTTCAGAAAGTCCTTGCCTGTGCCTATGACAAACAGCTTTGCCTGTTTTAGATTCCACCAGGGGGGCCTGCCGCTTAGCTCGGTCAGTTAAGTGCCTGCTTCAACAAAGCAGTCAGGCTCAGTTTACTGTGGTTCGATCCCCACAACTCAAGCCATCCAAACATGCCCTGAATGCATCATGAGCTAGCCAAAACAAAACAATACAAAATCCTAGATTCCACCAGGTTAAGGGTTTTTTTGTTTGTTTGTTTGTTTGTTTGTTTGTTTTTGGTTTTGTTTTATTTTTTGCGGTACCAGGGGTTGAACTCAAGACCCTGTGCTTGCCAGGCAGACGCTTATTCTACTGAGCCATTCCCATGGCCCAAGGTTTTGTTTTTTAATTTTTAGACTTTTGATCCATTTTTATTTTAATTTAGTACATGGTGAGGGAAATGGGTCTAGCTTCATTCTTCTGTGTGTGTATAAACCAGTTATCACAGAATTGTTTGTTCGGTAGACTATCTTTCCTTCAGTGTATATTTTCAGCTCCTTTATAAAGATCAGGTGGCTGAATGTGCCCGGTGTTGTTTGTGCATCTTCTATTCTGTTCCACTGATCCACATGTCTTTTTAGGTACCAGTACCATGCAGCTTTTTTTTAATCACTGTAGCTTTGTAGTATACATTAAAACCCAAGATGGCTATGCCTCCTTCTTTGCTGTTTTTAATGTATTTTTTTAGTACAGGAATTACAGGGTCTTACTACACAGGTCAGACTTGTAGTGATCCACCTCTTTTCAGCCTCCCAAGTGCTGGGATTACCGGCCCGCGCCACCACACCCAGTCTCAATGGCCGATCTCATCACACCCTGGGGGCGGGGCCTGCCTGGCACCCAGGGATTGAACCCCAGTCCCTGCACTTTTCTAAGTGGGCACTTTAAGCTGCTGAGCTATCTGGTCAGCCCTTCTTCCTGCTTTGCTCTTCTTGATCAAGGTTGTTGCTTTTCTCATTCTCTTCAGTTCCATATGAATTTTAGGATTGTTTTTAATGGTTTTTTTTAAGGAATGTTATTTTTACTGGGAAAACATTAAATTGATATAACAATTTTGAAAGTATGAACATGTTGACAATACTGATTTTACCTATCCAGGAGAAGTTGTTAGTTTTGCATTTTCAGATGTGCTTTTTCATCTTATCTTTCTTTCAGAGTTCTGGAGTTTTCATGGAGAGATCTTTAACTTGCTGGGTTTAGATGAATTCTTAAGTTCTTAATTTTTCTTGATCCTAATGTGAATGATATTGCTTTCCTAATTTTTTTATTGGTGAGTTCATTACTGTTGTATAAGGACACTGTTGACTTTTTGTTGATTTTATATCCAGCTACATTACCCAAACTGGTTATTCATTCTAGGAATTTTCTGGTAGATTTTTTTATTCTCCTCTATAGAGGTTAATGTACTCAGAGAATAATGATAATTTACTTCATTTTTCTATATGTTTTCCTTTTATTTTTTTTTTTCTCTTACTCACTTGCTCTGGCAAAAGTTTTGAAACTTTTATATACAAGACTGGTGGTAGTGGACATTTTCTCTTGTTCAAGATTTTAGAGGGAAAGACTTTATTATAATACTTAATATAATATTGACCATTGGTCTATCATAAATAGCTTTTATCAGATTGAGATAAAAGATAAAAAAGATAAAAAGATATTTATCTTTTCAGGATTTTTCATGAATGAGTGCTGAACTTTATCAAAAGCTTTTTATGCATCTATTGATTTGGGAAATGATATCGCCTATTGATTTTATTTGTCTGACAGTCCTAAGAAAATATGCTACACATGTATAATAGGCAACATGTATACATTATTTAAAGAAGAATAGTCCACAGAAGCAAAAACCTAGAAACAGTCCAAACGTTTATCAGTAGGAGAATTGCTTGGTAAATACACACAATGGAATGGATTGCAGTAGAAAACAAAGTAAACCATAATAACATACAAAAATAAGAATAACATTTCATAATAAAACAAAAGTAAAATCTCACAAACACTCCTAAAATATTTCACAGAGCATGTCAAAAGTAAGCTAGTGAATGCTAAGTGAGAACTACTGTGATGATTATGGAGGCTAAAGTCAGTTGGTAGAGGCAACTATATACATAAATAGACACCCACATATCTACATACGCACAGATAAACTTAAAAGTGACACAGAAAATTATTGGATCAGGGGGATAACCCACTCAGGCCCCCCTTCTGTCCCTTTCTAAGGCAGGAGCTTTTTTCCCCCAGTAAATATATTGTGCTCTTAACCTCAAAAAAAAGTTTTTGGGTCAGGTAATTCCAATTTTTCATCACAATTATAACAAAACACAATTAAGTAAAATAGAAGCATTAATTTTTTTACATATATTTTACTACCAATCATATTATTATGTATTTACTGATTATCAATATTTAGTAATTAATTCTTCTAGCAAGCTAACATTCAACCTCTATTTGTAAGTTGTTATATTTTTTCTACCAAAAAACTTTATTGTGCTTTAATTTAAAGTGACTACATGAATACCTGAGGAGAAACTATTAGGAAATCATCCTGTATATCAAGAACCAACAATTTATGTAGATCAGTAAGATAGTTCAATAAGAAAGACTACTAAAATTTATTAAAATCATTAACATTTTAAGTTATCTTTGCCTATGAATGATAATGGTTCAATAATATATTCAGTATGGGAAATAAAATCCAAAAAGTACGTAGAAATCATAAAGGTTCTATTTGACCTTACTCTGTTAGTTAATAAATGTTTATAGTCTTAGGCATATAAAAGAAATATTGAATACTACAAACATATACTACTGACATTCATATATATGTATATATATATATATATATATATATATATGCCAATGTATACATTGTCACAAACATACATATTGTATTAAATTTTGAAATTCAAATTCTATTTATTGGACTAATTTGAGGAATTCAAATGTAAGTGTACCTAAGACAATAAATTATTTTACATTTCAATACCATTATTTTTAGAATTTAACTAACTTAAATTGACAGATAATATTATATGCTTTCATCTTGTTGAACACTGTGCTTGTAGTAAATGCACTCAGTGGAATGCTGAAATGCATTTAATTGATGAATATATCATTTCACACAGTCATGATTTGGGGTTCTTTTTTAACTTTTTTGTACATATTTTCAGTACATGTTGACTATATTCCTAATGGAGAGATTTTTCTCATCCCCTTCCCCTCCACTCCTCCCCCCCAGTCTTCTTGTACTGTTCTCATTTGCAAAATATTTGCATCCCTATTTTCTATGGGCTGTCTTCATTTTGTTCTTTATATTTCTGTTTTTGTAACATGAAACAATGTGATAGTTAAGCCTGTCTTTCGCTTCACATTATGGTGTCAAGTAACATCCATTTTCCTACAAATAATACAAGTTTATCCTTCCTTAAACAAAGTAATACTCTGTTGGGTATAAGTGCATTTTCTTTATCTATTCACCTGTTAATGGACATATAGACCAATTTCACAAATGTTTTTTTCTGGTGAGAGCATGCAATATCCACTATTTTTATATTTTAAAAAATGTAATATATCACCCTCTATAGTTACAGTGTTGCACAGTAGGTCTCTTGGAATGTGTTCTTATCTAATTGTAACTATAGACAATTTTGTTTATTTTTTTTTCATTTTTATGTATTCGGTACAGGGTCTAACTATTCAGCTCAGACTCATCGTGATGCTCCTGTCTCAGCCTCCCCAGTGCTGCGATTGCAGGCGTGTGCCACCACGCCCGCACTCAGTCGCTATCTCAGCTCACTCTGGGGGGGGGGGGTGGAGGGCATGCATGTGGGACTGTGGATCGAATCCTGGTCCCTGCACTTGCCAAGGCAGGCACTTAGTCGGCTGAGCTATCTCACCAGCCCTAACTATAGAAAATTTTGGATCCCAAAAAAGTCTTTCAAAAATAGGACCATTATATGGTATATAAAATGATAAAATTCCACATTTAAAACAGTGGAATTGACCTATACAGTGATACAAAGCTTCTGGGGTTGGATAATTCTTATATGTAGACAGAGTTATGTATTTACTTCATGATCATGTATTTAATAAACATTCAAAGTTAGAATTTTAAAACTATAAAACCTTGGAGGCTAGACAAGATATCATGTCTGCATCTTGTCCTCTGAATAACTACCACAAAGACAAAAATATGCAATATATTAATTATTGTAACTGTCCTACTAGCCGGTTTTGAAAACTTTCATTGCTATTTTATCTTTTTTTCCATTAAAATGAATACAAGAAATTTAAACCTTAGGGGCTAAAAGTATAGATAAGTGTCTGGCAAGCTCAAAGGCCTAAGTTCAATCCCTGGTTCCAGAAAAAAAAGTATAGCTAAGTAAGTGGTAGAGTGTTTGTCATGCATGCACAAGGCCATTATATATTACTCTGGAAAATTCATTGCTCATGTGTATGTGAGAAAGGTCAATTTTATAACCTCTACATATCATGAGCTATTTATTTCATTAAACTATTCTCTATACATAAAACATAGAAATAAGTATGCATTTATTTGAGCAAGAATATTAATGAGAACATGGATTGTAGTGGTAGTATTTATAACATTAAAATGAGCATGAGAATAGAAATATTATTGAAAATAAATATTAAATTATGACAGCTGATACAAAACTAGAGAAAAACAAAATATTCAACATTCAAAACCTTTGCTCAGAAGTATACCAAAATGTTAGTCCTTTTATGTCACTGAGATTGAAAAATCAACATTATAAAACGTGCATAACCTAAAAGGAAACAGAGGTGGCCTGGGATGTAGCTCAGTGTAGAGTGCTTAAACACCATGCATGAAGCCCTGGCTTGATCCCCAGTGCTGAAATTTTCCTACATAGAAATCACAAAAGGGTTAAATTTCCCTTAGCAATTCAATGGTGCAAAGTTTACAAACATAGCTTGACACATGGAAAATAACTTGTAACTATTAATCTTATGGTTTATTATTCTTTAAAACAAAACTTATTGAACTGAGGTGGATGCAAGTCAGTTATGGGTAAGCTGACAGTCCAGTAGATTAGAATCCCTCATGTCAGACTGACATATCTCAAGAGATGAACTACCCATGTCCAAAGGACAAAAGTCAATGAGGGGTAAAGAGCACTGTCTGTAAGGAAGATGAAGTGTAACTTTTTGGGTCTAGATTAGAATGAATTTATTGATTATGATGAATTCATGTGTAGCTTCATTTTTCAGTATCAGTCTTGAAAATAAGGACATAATTCATTTGCTAGCTGAAACTCAGCTGGCAAATGATGAGAAGGAAAACAGACAAGTAGGATGAAATGCTGGAAGACCAAATTATAAAATTTAGCATAATGAAAAAAATAGTATCTAATTGACATATGTAGAAAGTATCACCTAAAAATAGTGGGATATATAATTTTTCTTGGAGCTCAAGGAAATTTCACTAAGATGCACAACATCTTAGTCCATAAAAAACTCAAACTCAACACACGTTTAAAAATTGAAATTATTGAATGGTGAAGATATCTCAGCAGTCTAAGGACATACCTGGCAAACGCAAGGACCCCAGTTTGATCCCCAGTACTGCTTGCTATGCCGACCCCAGAAGCCCAGGCATGCTGTGCCAGAAAAGGAAACTGGACATGGTGGTGTATGCCTGTAATCCCAGTGCTGGGGAGGTTGAGACAGGAAGATCACTATGAGTCAGAGCTGCATAGAGAGACCCTGTATCAAATAAATAGATAAAAGATCAAAACATGTTTTAAAAATTGGGACCAGCCAGATAGCTCAGTGGACTAAAGCTCCTGCTTAGGCAGAGCACAGTGGCTGGGTTTTGATCCCCAGTGTGCCGTGCCGGCCCTGTCCCTGTGGAGTGCTGATGAGACTGGGTGTGGTGGCTCACTCGTGTAATCCCAGTGCTGGGGAGGCTGAAAATGGAGAATCACTACAAGTCTAATGCATGTAGTGAGCCCCTGTAGACCCTGTACTAAGTACAAACAAAAAAAAGTTTAAAAAATTACGATTATCCATAACATGTCCACTAATTACAACAGAATTAACCTAAAGACCTATAATAAAATACCAAGAAACTCATACCAAAACACATATGAAAACCCAATACACTTTATAAATTCATAAATTCAAGAGGAAGCCTTAAAAATACATACTATTGAATTTAAAAATGGAAATAAAAATATATCAAACGTGTACAACTCAAATCAAGAAGTGCTGAGGGGCGGGAAAAAAAGAAGTGCTGAGAGGGAAATTCATAGTACTAAATGCTTGCCAGATGTGATGGAGCATGACTACTGAGGCAGGAGGAGAGCCAGTGCAAGGCCAACCTGGAATACAGAGCAATTTCAAGGCCAACTTGAATGCTATATGGAGACCCCGTGTCAAAAAATCTAAACAAACTAAGTACAGACTTTAGAACAGAATAAAAATACTAAATGCATAAATCTGTAGTCATACTTCAAGAAGTAGAAAAAAAGAAAATATAAACCTAAACATAAGGGTACAAAGCAAATGATAGGAAGAGACATCAAGGAAATTCTAATTAAGAAAATAATGGACAAATCAATGAGAGAAAAAGCTATTTCTATGAGAAATCCATTTAATTGCAAAATCATTACCACAACTGACAAAGAAAAAGTGAGAAGACACAAAACACTGATATCAGGAGTGAAACATGGGCTATCACTGCAGATATTACATCCACTAAAATTAAAATAAGAGCATAATATGACACCTTAGAGCATATAAAAACTTAAACATAAAGCACCAATCTTAACGAAGATGAAAGAGGTACTCCAAATAACCATAATACTTTTAGAGAAATTGAATCTATGATTGAACACATTCGGAGAAAGAAATCTCCAAGCCCCAATATGTACACCAATCAGTTGGATTAATCCTTAATGCTTACTTACCTAAAGATAAGCATTCACATTTATAATCACCTTGAGGAAGCCAGGAAGAGTCACTAATCCAACCCCTTCAGAAGAAGTCCCTGCTCTATATTAACGCCTTCTTGCTACATGACTTGCTTCCCCTTTTGGTCCCGGGTTTAATCAATTTTGCATCAACAATTGTGCTTGTAATCTTACTGGTTGACCATAGTTTTGCTCCACCTCATGTGTGATTTCCCATGTTTTCCACTGTAAGACCTGCCTCCCATCATGGTTTTACTCTACAAAAATCCCTAGAAATGGTAGATTCCTGTGCAAATCTCTTGAGTCCCCTTCTGTTCCTCTCTCAGACAGAGACTTTCTTTTCCCCAATAAATATAATCTATTCCTATCCTCAACAATAATAAAGGATCAGTGTCGGGCATGATGGCCCATACCTGTAATTCCAGCACTGGAGAGGGAGGCTGAAGCAGGAAGACCATTGAGAGTTCTAGACCAGTGTGGGTTAGAAAGTGAACTCAAGACCAGCTTGAGCTGCAGAGCAAGACTGTGTCTCAAAGAAAAAAATAAACAAATCAATTAATTAATTTAAAAAAAATAAAAATTATGTATTGTCAAACACATGGAAAATTTTTAATAGGTCAAATATCAGTATTTTCAATAATATAAAAATGGATTAGTACCTATTTGATATAATCTATTTCAAAAACAGATGTGGAAACAATATCCAATTTATTCTAAGAGTCTAGTACTCTGTTAATAAAAATTTTAAAAAAATATAGAAAGATACAAATCATTAATCTTGATCAGCTGAGAAGCAAAGACTCTCAAGAAAATATTAGCAGGCAGAATCTGAAATTCACAAAAAGTATAATATCAGCAACATTTAAAATTTTTTCTCCCTATGAGACTAGATAAAAAGGGACTGGGGAAATAGCTCAGTAGAATAAGTGCTTGCCCGGCAAGCTCAAGGGCCTGAGTTCAATCCCAGGTTCTACAAAAAGAAAAATACTGGATAAATGATGAAATTGATGTAGTGTACCATATTCATGATATAACTGTAACAACCAGATCAACTGATACAAAAACACTTTTGAAAATATCCAACATAAGTTTGTGAAAAAAACCTCAGAAAGTTAGAAATAGAGGAAAACAGAGTTTCCTCTATTTGAAGAGTTTCTCAACTTCATAAATTCACACACATTGAACTGCTAGGAACATCATCCTTAATGGCGCAGACTGACTTATCCACATATAACATCCAGAGAAAGGAAACAATGTCCATTCTCATTCTTTCAGTCAATGAAGTACTGGAAGTGCTAGAAAAAAA
>NW_004524854.1:996043-996553 GCF_000260255.1 Octodon degus
ACTAAGCTACAGAACAAGTACATTTCAGAGTTTCTGGTGTCACACCACCATAATGACTAAGTTGGAGACAGCTGCAACAGTCTAGAAGCTGGCATGGGCTAGACATAAACCACTATGAAGTTTTAGTGCAGGTCAGGAAGGGCATGGAGTCTTACACTCTGATAAAAATATCAGGCTGGTAGTGTGTGACTTTCAAAGGAAGTTGGGTCTAAAAGTGCTGGCACTAGTTCCAGGCAATAAACCTAAGCTGGTGAAGAAAGCAATGACTTGGGGTGCACAGAAGGACATGGAAACTGGGAGCTCACAGAGTGACTACACACTCGAGATAGGCACCATTGATTGACCATGTCCCTAGGGAAAGCAGAATCTAGCATTCACATACAGAAATGTGAATGTGAAAATAAAATTTGTCTCTCCAGGGGCTAACTATCCTTTCTTTATATCTGCTGGATTCCAATACTACAGACCCTGAAAAAAATGTTATCAGGTAGCTTGCTTTTAGTGTTTGGG
>NW_004524854.1:997698-998235 GCF_000260255.1 Octodon degus
TTTTCCTTCATTCTCCTGTATCCCACCCCACCTGCTTCAGTTTTAATAGTATTACTATCAAGTTTTATTAAAGTTTATATATTTAGTTGACCCTACCTAGTTTTTCTTAAGTTGATTTCTAATAATAGTTACAGATTTCTTTTCATATATGTTATATATATCATATATGTATGATATATATTATATTAATTGCTATTGCTAAGGTGGCAAAGTTATTGCTATTAATCTTTTTTTTTTTTGCATTTTAGGGAAGGGTCTGCAGGGTGTTCAAGGTCTCACTACTAGATTGAACTAGTAGTGATCCACCTGTTTACAGCCTCCCAAGAGCTGGGATTACAGGCGTGCGCCACCATGCCCAGTCTTGATTGCAGTCACAGCATGCCCTGGGGGCGGGGCCAGCATGGCAGGCCCAGGTATTAATTGGTTTTGACTATATGCCAGTACCTCATTCATCTTTGTGTCATCAAAATGTTATGATTCATTTCCAAAGGACTGGATTCTTAGGCAATTATATTGTGTCAATCCTGACAAAAAAAA
>NW_004524854.1:998488-1009449 GCF_000260255.1 Octodon degus
AAGTGGCCAATGGGGGTTGAGAAGATAGCTCACTGGTCTAAACGCCTGCCTGGCAAGAGCAAGGACCCAGGTTTGGTCCCAGATACCACACACTGTGCCAGGCCCAGGACCCCAAAGTCTGAGGCGCACTGTGTCAGATTCAAAAAAAAATTTTAAAGATGTCACCAATGGGAGGATAGAGTGCCAGAACTGGATGCAGGTAATCATATACTCAGAGATACCTTCAAAACAAATAAACATAATTTATGGACTCAAAAGTTTATAGATCATGCAAAGAAGACTGCAATTAACTGAATTAGTGAAGAAGCACAAAACAGCACAAGTAATACACAAATTCTGGTTACAGAAATTATAGCAGAAATCTTTCAGAATATTGGAAAAGAATTTAACATATACATGAATGAGATATACAGAATGTAAATGGCCATGGTCACAAATGCACATCTTAATGACACATTATAGTAAAATCCCCTGAAGTCCAACACAATCACATTATCTTAAACGCTATGAAACAAGAGTAATACATCAATTATAGAGGAAAACTCATGAGAATAATAGAATGTTTCATAACAAAACAATAAAGGCCAGGAGAATTTTGAGTTACATGATTCATGCACTGAAAGGAAACAACTTCCAAACCAGAGCAATTTAACCTGTAAAAACGTGTCGAAATAGATAAAGAAATAAGGTATTTTCTTGACCCACAGCACTTTAAAAAAATGGAAAACAGGATAACTAAATTGGTGTTCAAAAAAATTATCAGGAATATTCTTTAAAGAGATCACGAAGCTAAGAATGCCAAAAAACACATGAAATGAATATGCAAGGCACAATCAGAAGTTAAGGAAAACAGCAAAAAGAAATCAGTAAGAGGAAAAAATGTAATGATGGAAAAAATCAATATATTTCAGTATTAATTCTCAATGTGAAAGGTCTAAACTCACCAATCAAAAGGTGCAGATTGGATTAAAAACAAAAATGTAACAATATGCCCTATACAAGGAACTGTACTGTTATTTCAGAATGTCAGGTGAAAAAAAAAACAAGTACAAATATGTTAGCTAACTAAAACAAGCTACATAGAAACAAACACTTTAGGTGAGAACATCATGATTTTGTCTGATATATATATAGTATTATATCAGTATTATCAATGAGTAACACAGTATTATATAGTATTATAACAGTATTATCAATGAGTAACACAGTTCTTCATGAAAGTAATCATCATAAGGAGAGCTGCTCAATCTTAAATGATGTGAAGACAATTTATAAATGATGTGTATATTATATTCCAATTCTTATTAGAATCTGTATGCTTATAAGTAGCATTATTTGTGAAAATCTAGCAGAACAATTGCCAAGATGTGGAAGTGGAATGGGAAAGCAATGAAGATCATTAACTTCCTCTTTTAAAGTTGTTATTTAGGGCCAGAGATATGGCTTAGTGGAATAAATTTTTCCCTGGCAAATGCAATCCCCAGTTCCACAAAAATAAATAAATAAATAATAATAATAATAAAATTGTTATCTAAAAAATAATTCAGGTAAACAATAGCAACAATAGCAACATATATATATGTCATATTAGTGCATTTTGCAAGCCTTCCTAGGCAATAGATATGAGTAGTTTTAATACATTTTCTAAAAACAGGGATTTGCTTGATACAACTTCCACTATTTAATCAAAATGTTTCTTTTGAGTTTGGCTTTCAGATACCTTCTGCAGAAGCTTTGGATGATCCTAAGGTAAAACAGAAAGGCCATTGATATGCTAAGATAGACCAGGGCAATACACAGAAAGGACAACTCTTTTTTAGTTAATCTGTATTTTAATATTCAGGAAGTATTCCCTAGGAAAACATGAAGTTTTGAAATTATTTCAATAGTGTAATACTTAAAAAATAGATTATACAATTAAATATTTTGGCAGTCTTAAAGGAGGAAACTTAATAACTGACAAAACTGATAGAAGCAGAAGAAAAGAAAATTATAGAATTACTAGATTTTTCAATATACTATTCATCATGAAAAATCAAAAAGTAGAACATACACTATAACAAAAATTATTATACCAACAAGAAATGTAAATGACATGAACTTGTTTGGGCCCATTGAAGAAAAATGCAAACTCTCCCAAATGGTAATAGAGTTGATTAACTACAAACATATTTATGATCATGGTAAAAAGTCAATATTTTAAATATGTTAGTGCAGTAAAAGTTATTATAGTTATAATTAAAATTCTGCATGTTTGATATACTAGATTCATAATAAATTTATTTGCCAGAATAAATAGAGTTTGGCCAAGTGATCATACGTATTTTGTTTAAAATGCCTAATGTGGCATGTGAGAAGTTTAAGAGCAGCATATTCAATTTTATTGAAAGATATAAACAAAAACATAGTCACAATTATTTAAATGGTAGGTATTATTTTCACATATGAAAAATATCAGCAGGACAAAATTAATTGGCAATATTTTATTGGGCAAATTGAGGAGAAAATACAAAATCAAATGAGATAGTTATGTCACACCTACCCAAATCACACATTGTGGTGGATGAAGGGTTGCACATTAAAACAAGGTAACATAAAAACCTCATTTTTTTACATTCTTCATGGAGAAACAGAAAGACCATTTACAGAGTGAGGTGCATAATATGTTTCAATGTAAAAGGACGGTCATAAGATTGTAAGTTACTGAATGGGAGGAGTTATAGAACCAGGCAGAGTGCTTGTGGAGCTGTACCACTTGGCTTTATACAATCATTTCAACTAGAAGAAATACAGTTTTGAAAACTCATAATATTTACGAATATGGACAGAATTATTAGCTTAAATATTGTTAGTTGCCTTAAATATTAGGAGTATTTCACGTTAACATTCACTACAAACAGTATTATCAATGAGTAACACAGTTCTTCATGAAAGTAATCATCATAAGGAGAGCTGCTCAATCTTAAATGATGTGAAGACAATTTATAAATGATGTGTATATTATATTCCAATTCTTATTAGAATCTGTATGCTTATAAGTAGCATTATTTGTGAAAATCTAGCAGAACAATTGCCAAGATGTGGAAGTGGAATGGGAAAGCAATGAAGATCATTAACTTCCTCTTTTAAAGTTGTTATTTAGGGCCAGAGATATGGCTTAGTGGAATAAATTTTTCCCTGGCAAATGCAATCCCCAGTTCCACAAAAATAAATAAATAAATAATAATAATAATAAAATTGTTATCTAAAAAATAATTCAGGTAAACAATAGCAACAACAAATATATACTCAAAATTTAACACACAAAATGAAACTGATGAAAACTAGGAAACATTAACAGAAAAAAATTAAAATATATAGGTAAATGAAAAGATATATGATGCATATGCATTAGAAAACTATACTACCTGAAGCAATTTACAGATGCAATAAAATCTGCATAAAATATTAATGCCTTCTTTTCAGAGCTGCAAAAATAATCTTTAAATTTATATGAAGTGACAAGTGATTCTAAATGACAAACCAATCCTAAGCAAAATGAGTGAAACTGACGCATCTCATTACATTGCCACAAAACATACTAAAAAATTATAGCTCAGTGTGGTGCTGCAAGCCTATAATTCTAGTACTCTGAGGATGAGGTAAGAGGATCATAATATTAAGCTCAATTTGGACAACTCAGTGACTTAACAAGACTTTCTTTCCAAACAAAAAGTAAAGAATGTCTGGGGAGGTAGCTAGGTGAACAGGTCCTGGGTTCAATTCTTAGTTCAGCATAAATAATAAATAGCATGGTTTTTCAAAAGAAAGGACACACAAAAGAACAATGCTGGAGGCATTACATCACCTTTCTTCAAATTATACTGCAAAGCTACAGTAATTGAAACAGTGTGATATTGGCATAAAAAGCCCATGCTGGAGCTCAGTGTTATCTCAGTGCTAGAATGCTTGCCTAGCTTGCATGAACCCTAAGTTCAATACTTAGTATTGTAAAAAAAAAATCAAGACTGAAGAGAGTCTAGAAACACCCATATTTCTTTACAGAAAACTGAATTTTTTCAAATGTGGCAATAACACCTAGTGGGAAAAGAGCCTACACTTTAAGAAATGGTGCTGGAAAACCTGGAAATCCAAATGTAGATGAATAAATCTGTACCCTTTCTCTTACCAGCTACAAATACCAAGACACAATGGATTAACAACTCAAGTGAAATATTACAAAATTTGAAAATACTAGAAGTAAATAGAAAATTCTTCAGGACATTGGCTTAGGCAACAATTTTTGCATGATCAAAACTGTACATACAACCAAACAAAAAAAATGACAAATTGGGCTACACAAATTAAAAAGCTTTGGTACAGCAAATGAACAGTCACAAGTGCAAGCAGGAGAACCTGTAGAATAGGTTAAGATATGTGCAAAATATATATTCCCACAAGAGGTTAATATCAAAAACATATAAGGAAATCTAAGAACTCAATAGCATAAAAACAACCAAATAAAACAGGATGAAGATCTGAATAGACACTTCTCAAAAGCATGTAAATGGCTGAACAAGTATAATAATAAGATAACAATACTTTAAATACAGAAATGAAAATAAAAACCCTAAAAAGACATCACTTCACTCCAGTAATAATGACTACTATCAAAATGACAAAAACATATTTTTAAAGGAGCAAAATGTACTATTGGAGGAAATCTAAATCATTAGCCCAATAATTATCAAGAACAGTATAGAGGTTCTTCAAAGAACCTGAAGCCGACTCTGCAAGATTGTTTTATACACTTTTCTCATCATTGATTACAGCCACAATTTAAAGGTAGAGAAATTTATTTTGGCTCATAGTTATAATTCATGGCTTGCTGGCTCAAAGGCAAGATAGCAAGTTGAAAGGCCTGGGCAGAGGAAAGATGTTCATGTATTTGAATCTAGGAAGGGGGTAGTCAGAAAGGAGGTAATCCATCTCAGATCACAGCCCCAGGGATCTACCTTTAACCACGTCCCATTTCCTAGCAGCAGCCCAGTGATGAGTCCTTCAGTGGATCAATCCACCAATAAATATAGTACCCCCAAATCCAATCATGTTCAAACACTGGACAATTAGAAGGAGCAATCCACATTTAAAGCATAACACATATGATCTAGCAATTTGCCTGCTACGTATACACATGTAAGAACCGAATTAACACATAAAAGGTTACTTTCAATCTTACATTATTTCTGCACTATTTTCAATAGCCAGGATGTGGAAGCAACTTAAATGTCAATCAACAATAGAGGGGGCCGGGGAGATGGCTCAGTAGAATAAGCGCTTGGCTGGCAAGTGCAAGGACATGAGTTCAATCCCCGGTTCCGCCAAAAAAAAAAATCAACAGTAGATAATGTTCTGTGGAATCAGACACACAAGCTTAAATATTGCACAATCTCTCCTGAAAACCAACAAGTATAAATAAATTATAAAGCAACATAAAAGAAAGAGAAAGAGGGAGATAGACCTCCGCATAAGGGAAGAGGCCCAAGTGATGAGGGGCAAAAGAGGGCAGGCAGATGAAGGGTATGAAAATAAAAACAAGATCTGTGATGTACATCTGCTAATTTCCCATGGTGAATGTAATCACTGTATACTGATAAAAGCAGATGTGGTGCATACACACAGCCAAATATCGTTAAGTCTTAAAAATGATGAAATCATGTCATTTCCAAAAATATGTGGAATGGAGGAAACATTATGTTAAGTAATATAAGTGAAATAAAGAATGGCAAATGCCACATGAGCTAACTCATGAGTGGAATACAAGGAAGTTGACCTCATAGAAATGAGAACAGAATAGTGGTCAGTAGAATGTAAGGAGAAGAAGAGTGAGGGGAGAGGAGAAGGGAAGAAGCTGATCAGTGAGTACAATGTGAGTTGACAGAGGAACAATTCCCCATGTTTTATAGCATAGCAGTGTGAATATAATTAATGATATTTTATATAGCTCAAAACTGTTAGAATGAAATTTGAATGCACTTTCTATACAGCAATATAAATGTTAAAAGTGATGGATGTGATGATTATCCTGATTTGATCATCATCTAATGTATGCAAGTATGAAAACACCTATTTGTATCTCATAAATACATACAAATATATGCCAATCAAAAAATTTTAGTATATCTCCAGGTTCAATTATCATACATTAATTTTGTATTTAGAAGCAATTACAGAAAAAATTAATTACCTGGATAGGAACAAGAGTAATAATTATATTGGCCTTCTCACCAGAAAGCATATAACCAAGAAGAGTGTAGTAAACATTGAATGTGCTTAAAGGAAACTACCCCACCATCCTAATGTTCTGTATCCAAAGAAATTAAACTTCAAAGTGAAATACAGAAACTTTTCCAAAAACCAAATTTTGAGGGAATTTAATGCCAATATACTTCCTTCACTGGAAACTTTCTTTTCTGGGGTGTGTGTGTGTGTGTGTGTGTGTGTGTGTGTGTGCATATTTCCACAAATGCACTTATTTCTGAGGGAGTGAAAATATGGTAGAAAAAGCCCTAAAGAAGATGAACAGAAATTTATCTAGAGATTCCAAAGAGTTCAAAGCCAATTAATACTAGATGGCACAGTCTTATAAGCAAAATTAAAGATGAAGTGTACACACAGTTGCTAAATCATATCCTGCTTTAACCCTTTCCCTGGACCCTAAAAATGTGTATTAGCCAACTTTCTCACTGCTGGGAAAAATACCACTCAACATAGTGATGAGTTTTATTTGGCTCATGATTTCAAAAGGCTTGTGCCGAGTTCAGGTCAGCAACCCTTACAGAGAGATGAATGAACATGCAAGAGAGAGCTAATATCATTTTCAGGGACCAAGGAACTTCACCGGAATGGAGTGAAGCCCCAAACTGACTCAAACCCCCTAGATGAAACTGGCAAAATGTCTTGTCTTAAACCCTCAGACAGAGCGGGCAAAACATCTTGTCTTCAAGATGTTTTGGCTCCTCAGAATTAGCAATTTTCCACCTCCAAAGTCAACCTGAGCAGACACTGACCCATTGGATGTCACAAGGAACCCCCAAGACTTCATCCATGATTGGTTAGCTCCAAGACAGGACTAACAACTAACAAGGTGGAAAGGTAGAACAAAATAAAGATGCTTAGACCATGGTGGCTAGGAAACGGGACAGGTTAACATCACCTGAGAGAAAGGGACTTAGGACCATATAGAACTCAATATTATGTCTCCATGAGCTACTCAGATATACCTAGAAGTGTGCTTTACTAATTTCATCAGCAGTTCTCAGCCAATCAAGTTGCCAGGTAAGATTAACCATAACATGAATATGAAAGCTCTCCCCCAATCACTATTTTTCTATTTTAGTATATATATATATATGATGTTTTGGCTCCTATATATGTTAAGAGATGTTTTGGCTCATATATATATATATATATATATATATATATATATATATATGCTTTACGAACACTTCCTATGCTTATAAACCTTTTCCATACTTTATTTTGATTTTTACTCACCTTAATGAGAAAAAGGATAAAATAGCAATGAAGCAGTTTCAAAACAACCCAGGTTAGTGGGATGTTTACAATAATTAATACATTGCATATTGTTGTCTTTGTATTAGTTATTCAGAGGACAAGATGCAGACATGATATCTTGTCAAAACAATACTAGTACAAACTTTTCTTCTCAATGAACTAAGAGAAAGTAACTGTATATCTATCCTAACTATCTTGTATATACATATATTTTTTCACAACAAAGCAGTCCTTTATTTATAGTCCCATTTTTTCTTTCATTCACTATTTCTAATGCTACCCCATTAGTTGATTCTTCATGATATTTCTTGGGTAATGAGGGTTCTATTCAGAAAGTTTTTACCTTTATACCTGTTTTCAAGAGTTTCACCTATTTTATGCACAGGCAGATTAAGTGTTTCCATTTTAATATTTGGATCTCTGAATCATTTTTATTTTAGCCTAGTATATGTTGAAATATGTGGGTCTAGATTTAATCTTCTACACATGGGTAGGCAGTTTTTACAATACCATCTCTTAAACAAGCAATCACTCCTCCAGCATGTTTTTGAAGTCTTTGTCAAAGATCAGCTGCCTTAATGTGTGTAGAGTTCGTTCTACATCCTCTCCTTTTTCTTATATAATCTTTTCTGTTATCTTTATCTAATTATATTCATTTATATTTATGAAAAAAGATCCTTTACATCAGTTTTCTCCCTGCTTTCTTATCTCCCACTGCTCAATTTAAAATTTTTTCTTCTTTTGTTCTCACATTCCCCAGACCCTCTAATTTCCTTTAATTTGTTAAGAAATCCTGTGCCTAACGTATGCTGTACCCTAAAGAGTATTTCATTAGTATTTAAAAAGAAGGCATATTCTGCAACTTTTGAATGGAATATTCTTTTTTAACTCATTTTAATGAGAAAAAGATAAACTAGCAATGAAACCATTTCAAAACAGGTTAGTAGGACAGTTACAATAATTAATACTTGGCATATTTTTGTCTTCGTAGTAGCTATTCAGAGGACAAGATGCACACATGATATCTTGTTTAAACACTATTAGTACAAAATTTTCTTCTCATTGAATTAAGACAAAGTAGCTGTATAGCTATCCTATCTTGTATACACATATAGATATTTATATTCTTTATATATTTGTTAGCTGCATTTATTCTAAACTGTAATTCAATTTTTCTATTTTAATTTTCTCTCTAAAGTTTCTACCCATTATTGCAGCAAGGATTTGAACTCTCCTGCTATGACTATTAATGTCTATTTCTCCCTTCAGATTTATTAATTTTACCTTATAAATTTAGTTCCTGTCTTGTTAGGATCATATATGTTGACAGTTATTATATTTTTTGATTCCTTTACCCCTTCATCATGACACAATGATATCTCTTTTTACATTTTTTCATGAATATGAAGACAGTCATCCTTTCTCATTTGTCATTTCCATGAAATTTCTTTTTCTGTCTCTTCACTTGAACTCTATCTATGTGATTACAAAAGTTTGGTTTTTTTTTTAAGAACTGGGGATTGAACTCAGACCCTTGCACTTGACAGGCAAGTGCTTATTCTACTGAGCCATCTCCCCGGCCCTTCTAAAAAAGTTTCACACAGGCAATATGTAGTTAGTCCTCATGATTTTTATTTGTTCCTTCAGATTTTTTTTTAATTTAGAAGGCCAATGTGATACACATAAACTAGTTTATGTATCATAGAAAGTAAGGAGGTTTACTTGTAATAAAAAGTACACTATCATAATCTGCATTAATATTTTCATGGGGAAAAGTTATTCAGAGTAGATGGATAAAGATAAATGAGAAATAGCTTCACATCATTTTGAACCATGTTTTCTGCAAAAATGAATGCGTAACAAAAACAATAAAACATACTCACAAAGTTTGAAGGATACTCAACTTAAGAAAATGCATTATGAAACTATGCTTTTATTTAAAAATACATTTCATTAATTTATTTCTTTTTAAATTTTTTCTTGTAATTTAAAGGAAGGATCTACAGGTGTTCAGGGTCTCACTACTAGATCAGACTCGTAGTGATTCTCCTGTTTACAGACTCCCAAGAGCTAGGCTTACACCATCATGCCCAGTCTCAATTGTTGCCTCAGCACACCCTGGGGGCGGGGCCAGTATGGCAGGCCCTGAGATTGAACCCCTGATCCCTGCACCTAATTTATTTCTTTTGATTAGAGAATTCAATACTTTTTACATCAAGGAAATTCTTAATGCTAACCTCTCTATATTTTTATTCCTATTCAATTTATGTTTTACTTTTTTATTCTCTTTTTGAGAGTTTTGCTATGTAGTGTAGGCTGGACAAACTCACTTTCTAGCCCAGGCTGGCCTCAAGCTCACAACAATCCTCCTGCCTCAGCCTCCCAAGTGCAGGGACTATGGGTAGGTGCCACAACAATTTTTGTTTTTAATATTATAATTTGTACTGTTATGCTGTGACTCTTTTGGCAAATGACTGTAACCATATTCTTTTAGCAGTTTTTCTATTAACTTTTATATTAGAGACATAAGTAATCTACATTCCAACAAGACCATATTAGCATTTTCTGAAATTGAATATTAATCACATTCCAACCAGTGGAAAAAAATACCAGACAACCACAAGTTAAAGAAAGAGACATTTATTTGACTCATAGTTTCGAATGGATAACAGTAAAATTCAGCTGACTGTGAAGTAGCAGCAGCATGCTGGAAGGAATGGGGGGACTGCTGCTCACCCCATGGCAGCCTGGAAGCAGACATAAGAGGGAGGAGCTGGAGACAAGAATACACTCAGGTCGTTTCCAGTGACCACCTCCACCCTGGCCCTACCACTAATGAATGGATCTACTGAAGACTATAGTGTGCCTGCAAACAGTCGCCTTCCAACCATAAGAGACTTCTGCAGAATGTTTCAGATATAAATGTAGTAAGTTTATGCTTACTTATTTCAGTGAGTTTTATCCTTTCATGTGATTTTTTAATTTTATCAATTAATGCCCTATCATTTCAGCTTGAAATATATTCACTGGTATGTCACATGAGTCACGTCTAATGGTGATAAAATGCCTCAGCATTTGTCTGTGAAAGTCTTCATCTCACCTTTATATCTAAAGGTCAGCTTTTCCAGGCGAAATGTTCTTGATTGGCAGTTTCTCTCTTTCCATTTTGAATGTATATCATCCTTTCCCCTAGCATGAAAAATTTCTTCTTGACAAATTATCTAATAGCCTTATAAGGGCTGTATATGTGGATAATCTTTACTTTTGATTCTTTCAAGAAAGAATACATGATCATATCAATTGACTATTTGACAAAATAGAGTATCTAATAGTGCTAAAACTCTTTCCAGCACATTACTAATAAAATTTATTTTTCTCAAGTTGGCTAATTTATATAAAACATT
>NW_004524854.1:1009717-1012142 GCF_000260255.1 Octodon degus
GAAAGAAAGAAAGAAAGAAAGAAAGAAAGAAAGAAAGAAAGAAAGAAAGAAAGAAAGAAAGAAAGAAAGAAGAGAGAAAGAAAGAAGAAAAAGACAAGAATAATCTTACCTACTCATTTAAATTCTTTTTTTTTTCCCGGAACCAGCAAGTGAACTCAGACCCTTGTGATTGCCAGCGAAGCTCTTATCCCATGGAGCCATCTCCCCGGCCCTTCATTTAAATTCTTAATAGAGGAGCTCACTAGTGCCATTAAATATAAATTGAGATTTACAAAAAGCACATAGATTCAGAAGGAACAAAATTATTTGTAGAAGACATGATTGTCTGTGTAGAAAAAAATCTCCTGGACTATTAAGCAATTATTTCAAGGCCATTTGATTATAAAGTTAGGAAAGTCAGTTGTTTTTCTCTATATCAGCAATATAAAAAACCTTAAATTGAAACTAAAAACACAATAACACTAATAAGATGAAAAGTAAAATATATTGATATAAATCCAAAAAAATGTACAAAATTCATGCAAAAAAACTGTAGAAGTTCTGATAAAAGAAATCAAATACCTAAATAATTTTATTCTACATTATTGAGGACTCAATGTTGTTAAGATATCTTGCTTTCCAACCTTGATCTATGTACTCTGTGCAAACTCAGTGAAATTCCACTGAACTGTTTTGTGTTTTGTCTTTGTCTGTTCTGGCTGCAGTAACACCATACACTGCATATGTCATAAACAGCAGAAACTTCTTTCTTACATACTGAATGTTAGGATGTCCAAGATCCAGGTGCAGGCAGATTTGGTGTTTAGTGTAGTCCTACTTGTTAGTTCATAAATGTTGACTTATCATTATGTCTTCATATGGCCTAATAAGCCAATATGCTCCTTCAGACCTCTTGTATAATAAGATCACTAATTCTGCCTTCATAACCCAATCACCTCTCAAAGATCTTGACACTTAAAATTAGTTCATACTGGGAATGTGGTTTCAATAAGCAAAACGTGATATCTATCCAGACCATACCATTGTTACAGAGAAACTGATACTAAACTGTATATAGAAAGGTAAAAGCCACAGAATAGTAATAAAATAATGAAGACAAAGAACAAAGTTGAAGAACTGACATAATCCAAGTTCAAGATTGACAGTAAAGCTATAGTTACCATTACAGTGTTTTATAGGCCTAGAAGCAGAAACAGAGATTGGAAGGACAAAATATCTCAGGAATAGACCCACACAAACATAGTCAACTGATATCTAACAAAAGAGTAATCATGATTCATTACAGAAAGAATAGTCTTTTTCAAATAATAATATTGAAAGAATTGGACAATCATATATAAGAACATATATTTGCATATAGTCATCATGCCTTGAACAAAAACTAACTCAAGGTGTATAAAATAACTAAATAAAAATTGAAAACTATAATACTCCTAGGAAAAACCTATGTGACCTTGAGTTTGACAATGAAATTTTTTTGGACTCAATACAAAAAGGACAATTCATGAATTTTAAAAAGTAGTAAATTAGATTCAATGAAAATAAAGTTTTTTTCTTTGTAAAAACACTAAAATAAAAACATGTAAGTTTATGAAAAATTATTTGCTATACACATATCTGACTAGGAACTTTTATTATTTAAAACAGTAAAACAAACATCTTAAGAAATAATAGGGGCCAGGGAAATAGCTCAGTAGAGTAAGCGCTTGCCTGGAAAATGCAAGGGCCTGAGTTCAATCCCCAGTTCCAAAAAAAAAAAAAAGATAAATATAGCTGAGAAAAAATAATTACAAAAGGAAATACATAGGTGGCAATTATATATATTGCAAAATTCTCAATGAAATACTTTTTTTAAAAAAAGTAATGAAGTAATACTTTTCATTAGAAAATGAAATGAAGACCATAGCACACATACTGTATTGGCTATATTTTTAAAACTTGATGGAGGCAAATATTGGTGAGGATGTAAAAGCATAGGAGTCTTTGTTCACTGATGGTGGGAAGAAAAAACTACATATTTGAAGACAGTTTGAAAGGTTCTTAAAAGCTAAATAGGCTCTCACTATAAAATCCAGAATTTTTACTTCTAGGTTCTCACTCCCTGATTTGAAAATTTACATGTACACAAAATCCAAAACTGAATGTTTAGAGTGGCTTCATTCTTAATTGGTAAGAACTGAAAGCAAACAACAAGTTCTCTTAAAAGTAAATGAGCAAACTTTTGCAGAGCTGTATGAACCAAATATTATCCTTTGATTAAAACAAATTAGATCTCTTGTTGGTCATGGTGTTACATGCCTATAATCCCAGCACTTGGGAGGCTGAAGCACTAGGAACACCATGAATTTGAGGCCAAACAGCACTACATAGGGAGACCCTGTCTTCAAAATAAATAAATAAATAAATAAATAAATAAATAAATAAA
>NW_004524854.1:1012392-1023473 GCF_000260255.1 Octodon degus
AAATAGGATATCATGTCCACATCTTGTACAGCAATTAACCACTAGGAAGAGAGTATGCAATGTGTTAATTATTGAAACTGTCCTACCAAAAAAAAGGAAATGAAAAAGAAATATTGTGTCAATTTAAGAACTGAGAACTTAAGAAGCTTAACTAACTCAGCAGGGGCCCAGGGTCCTCACTATGTAAACATCCTGAGTTTATAGAAGAGGAGGGCACAGAGATGGCAGATAGCCAGAGTTCAAGGAAGGAAGAGAGATTTCTTTCTGCTCTCTTTGTGCTCTAGCTGATTTTTCTGTCTCCTACCACCTTGAAGTGCTGCCCTGATGCCATGCTACCCTGTCTTGGACCCAGAGGTTTATGGAATGAAGCCTCCGCAAACTGAGATGCATAAAACTTTCATTGTTTAATTTTGGGTGTTGAGTATTTTGTCTCAACAACAAGAAAAAAGTAACTTAGAAATTATGGTAGACCTTCACTAAGTGAAGGAAGGTAGAACAACAATATAGACAATATATTGCATCTTTCCAAATATTTGCTATTTGGAAGATGACTGTGGACAAAGCATATAGATCAGTGGTGATCAGGAGATTTGAGGGCTAGTAATGGAGAAGGGATGGATAGGTAAATATCAAATTTTGGGAGGTAAAAATATTCAACATTATAATAATGGATTCATGACATACATTTGTCAAAACTCACAGAACTGTATTACATAAAAATTAAATTCTGATGAATGCAATTAAAAACCAACTCAATGGTTGGAAGTCTCAAGGAATAAAAAGGTCATAACTACTGGATTTGTGTTAAGATGTATGTGCTGAAAACATGTATTAATAAAAAGATATTTGAAATAATGTTCACTGAAGCACACCAGACTAGGGTATGGGAAGTTGCTGTAACTTTTTCGATGAATTGACTCTGCAGGACTAAAAATGAAAGTAATGAATGATAAGCACTGTATTGTTGATAAAGTTATTTTGTATGGGAGACTAGATTAACTGTCTTAATATTGCTATGCCTATATACTAGAAGAAATAATTATACGAAAAGCATAGCACATGGTGGGAATTAAGCTTCTCACTGGTAGTGCAAATTAGCAGATAAGCAAGAGGACAGGGCACCTTGATCTGTGTGGTTATACACTGGAGTTTGATATATAAGTAAGATTTAATATTCAGCTTCATACTGATAAGAATGGTTACATACAGAAATATTTATAGGCACATTTACATACTGACAATTAAACAGAAAGAATCCCACATTAATAGGAGTATGCAAGTGGGGCATAAGAAACAACTGAATACCCAGTAGCCAAAGCTGAAACAACTTGAATAAAAATATACACTAATTATAACCTAGTTTATTATATAGTCATCCATATGTGCAATACTAATAACAGCATAATTTAACACATTAATAAATGGAGAGAAATCTTCCATGAATAAAAGTTCCAAATAATTATTTCTCCATGAAGAATAGCATAACTCTACTCTTTTACATGTTGACTATGAATAGAGACTAATTTCAAGGAATACTGTCTCAGTCAATCTTGTCATTGCTAGAACAAATACCTGACACTCAAAATTAGAGAAGGAAAGGTTTATTTAGCTCACAATTACTGGAAGTTTCAGTCGATACTCAGCTGGCTGCAAGGCAGAGCAACACATTGCAGAGAGCAACCATTCATGGCAGCGGCAAAGAGCAGAGAGCATAGGGAGAGGAAGCAGCTCATGCAGCTAGCTAGCCTCTCTCTGCTCCTTACATTATCATGAAAATTACCTGCCTCAGGGCAGGTGCAGCACCAATACCTACAATAATCAATCAAAAACTGCAGAAGCCACGCCATGACAGCATGAGGCTTTGGGAGGACAACTAGACAGAAATCATAACAACTACAATATGCAAAGGGAGAAAAAGAATTAACCTTACAGTAGAAAGAATTACTAACTACTACTTCAGTAAACTGATCAAAGTTTCTATCAACAGTGATCAATTAAGTATACAATACAATTGGCCTTCTGTACTTGAAGGTTGTACAACCTTGGATGAAATGAACTATGGATCAAAAATATTTTTAAAATGTGTTTGTACTGAATATGTACAGACTTTTCTTGTCATTATTCCCCAAGCAATACAGTATAAGTGCCTACATAGTGATTAAAGGGTTTTTAATTACTGAAAGAAATCTGGAGTTGATTTACATTGTACTGGAGCATGTGCATAGATTCTGTGCACATACTCCACCCTTTTATATATGGGACATGAGCATCCACAAATTTTGATAAATACGAGAAATTCTGGAGTCTATCTCTTGCAGACAGGGAGTAACAATGTATGCATTTTTGACATAAAAAGTTAAAAATGGAATTTTCTTGGACATTCTACCTGAAAACTTATAACCCCTGTTGGTATAGGCTTAAATGTGGTCTCTCCCACATTTTAAGTTCTTTTTGAAATACTAACCTCATGTCTGAAGGTATTAGTAGGGACTTTATAAGGTAAAGGTAGAACTCTCATGGATGTAAATAGTGCCTTCATGAAAGAGATTCCAGAGAGTTCCCTGGCCTCTTATATCATACAAAACCAGGAAGAGAAGACAGCCATCTATGATAGAGGAAGCAAGCCTCATACATCAAATTTCCTTGCACCCTAATCTTGGAATTCTGAGCTTTCATTGCTGTGAGAAATAAATTTTATCATTATAAGCCACTCCATCAGGGCTGGGGAGATGGCTTGGCAGTCTAAGGGCCTGACTAGTAACCACAAGGATCTGTGTTTGATCCCTGGTACCGCATACCATGTCAGGCCCCAGAACTCTGCGCATGCCCTGCCAGCCACCGAAATCAGATGTGGTGGCGCACACCTGTAATCCCAGTGCTGGGGAAGCTGAGACAGGGCTATCACTACCACTCTGAACTGTGTAGTGCGACCCTGTACCAAAAGAATACAAATTTGAAAAACAATAAGCCAGTCTATGCTACTTCTGTTACAGCAGCATGAAAAGACCAAGACATCAGTGTTAGTATTAGCAAAGCAGCAACAGATAAATATCATTGAGGAACAAGCTATAAAATACTTTCTGATTATGATTATTTAAGACAGTCTAGTTTAGGACTATGGATTATAATTAAGGAAATCTGAGGAAACTACATTTTTTAAAATACTACATCAATTTTGTTCCACTAATTATAAATATACCATACTATTATAATAGATTAACAATAGATAAAACTGAGTGCAAGAGGGCACATGCAACTCATATTGCTACTTCTATTTCTTTGTAAATGTAAAACTGAAAATATTACAAAAATAATTGAGGCTTAGACATAAAAATGTTTTAAAAGTTGTAATTACACATTCCATGAATCACAAGGATAACAGATATATGGCTGAGATTTTTGTTGCATACTGGAAATTGAATCCAAGGACTACTGAGCTGCATCTCTAACCCTTTCATTTTTTCTTTTGACACAGAGTCTATGTTGCCTAGGTTGGCCTCAAGTTTGGGACCCTCCTGCCTCATGTAGCTGGGAATAGAGGACTATGCCACTATGTACAAAGATGGCTAGAAATATTTTAATGCACATGGTGTGGAAAATTAATTCAGAACTCTACATGTATCTCTTATAGAATGAAGAACTCCCCCATGAAAATTTCAGCAGTGATTATTTGAATAGACAATTCACAAAAGAGCAAAAGCAACTGTCATAGAACAAATTGAAGAAATGCACAGATTCTTAGGCCTGGGGCTTTTGCTCAGTGGTAGAGTGTTTACTTAACATACCTGAGGACCTGGGTTCCATTCCTTCATCCCTGAAAAGTCTTCACATTCTCTATCTGTTAGGGAAATTCAAATTAAGTAAGAAGGAACAACTTTTTCCTTATTGGAATCTCTCTAATAAAAAACATAACACACACACACACACACAAAAAAAAAACCATAACACACAATACTGCTGGGCATTTCATTCAATGCTGGTGGAAATATATAATGTTCTACATTTGAAAGTTAGTCTCTAAGTACATATTAAGATTTTGAAATATAGGTTCATGTATAAATTACATTCCTGAACATTATTCCACTTAAATAATTTTCGTAAATATAGACATAAAAATTCATTATAACAATAATTCAGGATCACACACACACACATGATAAAAGGAATTATTTATAGAGACAAGAATGGCTGAAATGTGCTGTAGTCTTACTCTGGACTTTTACCCAGTCATTGAAAAATTCAAGTGGAACTATACTAAATAACTTGGAATGATTACTAATCGGTATTTTAGGTAACAATAGCAAGACATATAAAAATAAATGTCATGACAATTTATAAAAATAGTGGCTCAAAAACAATACTTTATATTTGAAATATATATTTGTATGAAAAAATAGGATAATAGTTACTACACAAATGGAGAACATTAGGCTAAAAGGAGTATTGTAAATGTATAAGGCCAAATTTGGAAGTAATATTCAAAAACTGTCATATACATATATAATAAAATTTTCTTAGAAAAAATAATTTATTGGTAATTGAGTAATTGACAATTTACAGCTATTTGATCTTAAGTAAGCTGGATAAGGAAACTTTTGCCTTGAAGTAATTAACTTATCATGCTACAGTTAATTATTGAGACAAATACATGTAAATTTCTCAGCAAATGGAAACACATAAAATCTTAAGCATTATAAGATTTAGTTACAACTTTAAAGAAATATACCATTCTGGCTTCTATTGAAAACAAATTTATTTACCAAACAGGTTACAATAACATATAAAGTAGGCCCACATACTTTAAGTCACTGTTATTCAAACCAAAAAGTATGTTTGGACTTGGGATAGGTGTTAGTAAAACCCAGAGTTGAAATAGCAGCATAGTCTAACCTAACTCCAAAATGGATACCCATATACTTCAATAGACAAAACATCATAGATGTAAACATCCAAATGTTAATAAGAGATGAACCTATACTCCAAACAGCCTATATTAGTGTAGATCCAGTGGTTTGGGTCTACAAAGGAAAACAGTTAACTGATTGCTATGAAATGACCTATGCTTTCTATTTAATACATTGAAATTAATTACAATACATTTTTAGAAAACTAAAACCTCATTTAGAAAATTATGGGATTATCAAAATGTATTAGTAGTTTGAGCAGATAGAAAATTTATACACGTAATTTAAGAAATATACGAGGTACCAGTCAAAAGATCAAATTCACAATTGTACTCACAGTACAAAGAGAAAATATGTAAAATCCATACAAAAAACTGATCAAGTAATGTTCAGTATACAAAAAAGAGTAAAAAATCTATTTGGAGTGCTATAAAACAGCTTACATAATTGGAGTATATGGAAGAGAAAGCTCTATTGTAAAAATAATTTTACCCAAGCTTTTTGTAATAATGATGTGACAGAAATCCCTAAGGGATTCAGGTAAATGTGAGCAACTGGTGCTGATACTGAAGAATAAAGATATGTGATTAGTAAACAAAATAAATAATTTTGCCACAAATAAGTCTAAATTTTATTTTCAAGCTATAATAAAGTACTACAAGATGCTCTCTGGTAAGTTTCTACAGCTAAGGAACAGAAAATATAGGATCAGTAATATTAGGAATAGGAAAACATAAAAACATAGCTCAGAATTCACCCACGCACACCCTTTCATTCCTCATAGCTTAAAATCCTAGATTCAGTACACATGAATATAAACCAGGATATGAACAGAATTCTATAGATGTTTATGATGTGTTGCTCTGTGATAAAAGCAAATTGTGAAACACATACTATAAAATCCAATTTTGCACAACATAATTCCAAGCACTGTTATTTTTTAATTAATTTATTGTTTATTTACCTTTTTTTTCAGAACCAGGGATAGAACTCAGGCCCTTGCACTTGCCAGGGAAGCAGTTATTCCACTGATCCATCTCTCTGGCCCCCTTTTTAAAAAATTTATGTATTTGGTACAGGATCTCACTATGCATATCAGACTCCTAGTGATCCTCCTGTTTCAGCTTCCTCAGCACTGGGATTACAGGAGTGTACCACCATGCCTGGTCTTAGTGGATAGCTCAGTGCACCTGGCACAGCAGACCATACTGGGCATCAAACCCATGTCCTTTTGCTTTCCTAGACTGGTACTTAGACCGCTGAGCTATCTGTTCTGCCCATGCACTATGCTATACATTTATTTAAACATGGAAAAGTCACTTATGTCATCTATAAAGTTAGTGAAATCAACTCACTTTTCCTAGTTTCAAGTTTACCAAGAAATAACAATATTTTTTTCCTAAAAATGGAGGTAGTAGTAGTAATAATAACATCAATGCAATTGTTGATTTTGAACTAAGAAAGCACTTCTATGTAGGGTATTTCTATTGATCATTACACTATTCCCATCAAAGAATCTCATTATTCCTATTTAAAAGCTTATCTCAAGACTAAAAGGTGCTGACATAATTCTATTGGTACATAATGTATGATTAATTCACATTTTTATGTAATAGATAAGTTAAAAATATATTTTGAGAATAAATTTTAAATTGTATTTTTTATTCTAAGTGTAGTGGTTCATCTGTAGGACCAGATACTCAGGAGGCCAAAGCAGGATGATAGTTGAACCAGGAGTTAAGAAACCAGCTTGCTGAACCTAATGAGACCGTGTTTCAAAAACAGACATAGCCATACAAACATTGAAAAAATATAAGATAAATATATTTGTAGATGTGTGTAAACCCACCCACAATCCAAGGCTGTGGGAACAGAGAGGAATTCTGCTTAGTAGCAAAGCTGAAATTTTAATTTCTGAATTATCTTTCCTTAAATCAAAAGTTTTGCAGTTAGGCTTTCACTCAGCCACCTGGACAGCCCTGGAACAGATGGTATTAAAGTTCCTCTAACCACATTTCCAGAGAATCTAGGATTTAGAATGAAAATCAATGATCCCAGGTCCCAACAGAAAAACTTATGAGAGACCTATGATGCTAGGCAGGTCAGGGTTTTTACAGGATGTGTTTTCTGTTTTCAATTTCAAACTATAAAAGATATCTATATAAAAAGCAAAATTATAAGATGTGATGACACTCAGAAGATCTGTTTCTTAGAATAATGAATCAAATGTGTGTATTTTGAAAAAATATAGAAGGCATTACAGAAATAAGCAGAATGTAGAGGGAAAAATGAAATACTGCACAGAAGAAAAGACCCAAGTTACTAACAGTACATTGCTTTAAGAGCTCTAAATTAATTTGAGGTTCTGGTATCAAAGTAGCCAGGAACCAGTTCCAACAGGTGACAGGGAACTGGAAGTGTATATTTACAGTGGATCTCTCCTGGGATCCTTTTACTGAATGGATGACTTAATGCCTCTTCGATGCTAGGAAACTGCTTTATACTGACAGATGCTCTTGTGCTTGGTATTCAGGGTTTGCTTGCCTGACTTTTGCTTCAGTGCCCAGACCGCAAATCCATATACCTGCAAACTCAATGTCCCAAGGAAAACCCAATGTGCTAGTTAATTTTCTCTCATTGCTGAGACAAAATACCAAACAACCAAAGCTAAAGGGGAAAAGGTTTATTTAGCTCAGTTTGTAGAGGGTTAAGTCTGTAGTTGGCTAGCTCTAATATAGAGTAGTATACAGCAGAGAAGCAAATATTCATGGCTGTAGAAGACAACAAGAGCAAGAAGAAAGAGACACAAGCCTAGGACAGGTATAGAACTTACCCTATGAATACCAGCATTAGACCATGGATTAATCACAAATATTATAAGCCCTCTCTGATGGTTTCCTGAGGATCTGAGGGGTCATATAGATGAGACTGTGACAACTCTAACGTAGGCTAGCCCCTGGATTTTTTTTTTTTGGTGGAACCAGGGATTGAACTCAGGCCCTTGAGCTTGCCATGGAAGTGCCTATTCCAGTGAGCCATCTCCCTAGCCCCATCCTGGATTTTTAGATGGAAGGCACAAATTTATTTCACCACTACAACAGGAAATGTCCAGAGATTTATTACTTTTAGATCCTCGGTAAAGAAGTACAATGAGTCCAAAGGGACATCCTTTTCCTTGGTCATGTATCTCAAGAGCATAAAATCTAGCGTAAGGATAAGAGATGAAAAATAAGAAAAATTACACTCAAATGGATATTAAAGTTACATAATTTTTTAACAATTTACTATATACATGCATCAAGCAAATTTCAAGATCTGTAATTAATGTGAAAAAAATATATTATATAGAAGGATTTAAATAATAGATAAATGTTCACTTTGCTATCTATTGTGAACATATTTTTTTCTATTTTATTTATATTTTTGAGGTAAGTAGGTTAAAATTCACAAGGCAAATTTTCATCAAGTAAAAAAAAAAAGCTATTAAATCTCATCTGTTGAGACTGTATCAGTGAGAGCTGCAGCCCAAGAAAAATTATCCAATGCCAGTGTATTTTTTTTCCTAGGGCTGCCAATATAAAATACAACTTGGGTGACACTGAACAGCAGACAGTTATGGTCCCAAGATTCTGGATGCAACAAATCCAAAAGAAAAGTCTTGAGAAGGCCATGACCCTATAGCCTTTCCTTGTCTCCTTTTGATTCTGGCAGACTAGGTACTCCCTGGCTTGTCATGGAAAAACTCAAACTTCTGTTTCCATCTTCATATGATGTGTCTTCATTCTGGGTCTAAGTCAAAATTGTCCTCTCTGTCACTATTAGTGGCAATTGTCAATTGAATTCATTAAGATATCTAGCAGATTAGTAGACCACACCTCTTGGTGAGTCTGTGGGTGTTTCCAAAGATGACGAGTAGCAGACCAACAAAGTGAAGGACAAAGCCCCACCCTAGCTGTGGATAGCATCATCCAATAGGCATGCAGCACAGATGGGAACTTTCTACTTAACTGAGTCTCTCGATCTGCCACTGTCAACAGACAATAAATTCTGGCTTCTTCAGCCTTTCAATACAGACTCATACCAGTGACTCTAGAGACATTCCAGGCCATCAGCCTCTGACTGGAGTGTCATTGCTAATACCTCTTATTTTCTGCCTTCCAGCTCTACCACTCAGAGGCCTTCAGATGCTCCAGTGTGCACATGGTCACAGTGGATCATTTCCACTCTCATCCTGCAAGTCTAAGAAATCATTGTGTGTATAAATAAATAAATAAGTAATTTTATATTGATTCTCTTTCTCTAGGAAACCTAACCCAATAAACTCCTCATAACACCAGTTATCATGGTTGATTTTTGAAATTATATCTTTCAATGAACTCTATTTAACTTTGAGAATTAAATTTTGAGAACAATAAAATGCTGTAGGCGGATGACCAAGAAAATATGTTTAGGGCCAGGGAGATGGCTCAATGGAATATGCGCTTCCCCCAGCAAGCGCAAGGGCTTGAGTTCAATCCCTGATACCGCAAAAAAAAAATGTTTAATAAGAAAACCAGCATTTAGAAAACAAGTGTGGGATAATATCCAAACAACTTAAATAAAATGATTCTATTCTGGTAACAAGAATAACAACAAAGGGAACAATTCTAAGCATGTCTATGTTATATCCTGCTTTTATTTACAGAAAGTGGTTGAGCACAATTTTAATACAGAGTAATATAAAACGTGTGGAATGAGTTAGTTGTTATGGTAGAGTACTAAATTTGTCAGTTTATAATTCGGAACTCTTTCCTTGGGCAAAATATGAAAGGTCATTTTTTTAATATTAATATTGATAAAGAATATTCATCATGTATGAAATAAAATATTCTCTTACTTTGTGTGCTTAATCATATCATTTTGACTTTTGAAACACATACTTCTCAAGAGAGAAATGCTTCCTTTTAGTAAAGATAGCTGTAGAATAAAAATAAAAGTCAAATCATTTCCTTAAGGTTTCCTCCTAGATCAAGGCCAGTAGACATGCTTTCATATATAACAAACCAGTGACTATGATACCATTGTCAATTGCATGTGAAAGGAATGGGGTTAGAATTTAAAGGATTATTTGTAATATGGAAAATATCCTACAAATTGAAAAGCTACTTAGAGATAGAAAAGATTATATTATCATGACAATTGAAGAATTTATGTAGGGCCAGCCAAATAGCTCAGGGGATTAAAATGCCTGCAAGCAGGTGCAGGGGCCAGCAGTTCAATCCCCAGGCCTACCAGTGCCGGCCCCGCAATTGAGACTGGGTGTGGTGTCCCACACCTGTAATCCTAGCTCTTGCAAGGCTGTAAACAAGCAGATCACTATGAGTCCCATCCAGTAGTGAGATCCTGAACACCCTGTAGACCCTTCCCTAAAAGTACAAAAAAAAAGATAAACTGCCTTGAATGGGAGCTTTGTTTCCTGTACTTTGAGGTCTACAAGATGTAACTAGAAAATTTACTACTGTGGAAAATAAAGACTGTTTAAATCAAATTGGTGGGGGCCAGGGAGATGGCTCAGTAGAATAAGTGCTTCCCCAGCAAACACAAGGTCTGAGTTCAATCCCCGGTTCCGCCAAAACAGAAATTAGAGTGCGGGCTCTTTGGAGGGGCCTGTGGGGTTTTTGATTAATTGCTGAAGAAGTTTCATATTTCCGTTTGACATCATTAAGCACTGAAAACTGCAGAACAACGTTGATGCTATATGAATTCTGCCATTTTGCTAGCACTGATATGGCTCTTGGGTCCACCACTCATTTAGAACTATTAACTATATGCATATTAATTTTTCTTACAATTCTTTTATTCCCATAATTTTATTGAGAAGCAAATAGCAATGAGACACATTCAAATCAAATTGGTAGGACAGTTTCAATAATTCACACATTGCATACATTCTTCCTAGTGGTTAATTGCTATACATGATACGGACATGATATCCTATTTACAAATACCATTAGAAAAAATCCCTCTATTCATTAAGAGAATGTAACTATATCTATCCTAAATATTTTGAATACACAGATGCAAAAAGGACATTCATCTGTATGCCCTTTTTTTCTTAAGTTCTGTTATTTGAATATTATAGGTGCGCTAACTCAGCAAAATAGTCTAAAAGAGTCCAGTAGTCCATAATAGTATTGG
>NW_004524854.1:1032308-1039400 GCF_000260255.1 Octodon degus
GCTGTGAGTTCTGCTATGACTTTCTGCTGTTGCTTATTTACTATCAACACTATTAATTCATACATTTGAGCTGACCTAGTGTCCTCTGCACTTGTTCTGTGTGGGCATTGGTTTTCCTCCATATGTTTCTGCATTTGATTATTTACTGTAAATATTATTAATTCAGGGATTTCTTTTTTCATTTCAAATCTGAGTTCCCCTATACCTTTTGGCATCTGTTTCTTTATTTCACAAGCCATTTATTCATTGCTTTCAGCTGTGTGACTCCCACTTTGTTCTGTGTTATTGTCCTCTGCACTTGTTATGGGTGGACTTGTGTTCTGAGATTACATTTTGTTCCTTCTCATTGGCATTTTGTGTAGCACTGTCTTCTGACCTTTGTTGTAGATCTTCGTTGCATTTATAACCTTAGCACCTACAGAAGTTCAGGTGCAGATCTAAAAAGTTTGGAATTATCCAGGTGTGCCTGGCTTGGGTCTGGCTGTTGTGCTCAGCTCCTTCCTGCTGCTGCCCTTGGGAGTCAACCTGTTGTGCCCCTCTGGCAAGATGTTATGCTCCAGGACTAGCTGGGTGGTTCTGTGCCCTACTCTCTCTGCAGGGATTGCAGCTTCAGGGTTTCATCTCAGGCCTGTATTCCAGCCCTCAGCTGAGTCTGGAGGGGACAAGGAGGAGTAGGGGGGAGAGGTAGCTCTCCCACACACTCACCAGGCCTGGGCTAGGACTGAATCTGGAGATCCCCAGAACAGGGCAGAAATTCTCACTGGGCTGGCAGCAGGGGTGCTGTGGATTGTTGAGGGGGACCCCAAGGTGGTGGAAAAGGGTCTAACCCATGCTGCGCCTGGGCTGGGACCAGCAGTTCCGGCTGTCGCAATGTAGCCGGAAGCTCTCCCACACACTCACTGGGTCTGGGCTAGGACTCTTTGCTACAATTCTTACAAAAGGAGAGTGCTTCTGGGTATTTAGGTCCACATCTATTTTAAGATGTATATATTCAGGTTTTGGTATATTGTTCTTGGAGGCCCGATTATCATCCCTGTCCGTCTTGTAAGTGCCATGTCCTCATCATTTTCTAGAACCCGGCTAATTGTGCCATCTCCTACTCCTTCCTGGCCTTCTTCAAGTTCTTACAACAATCAGAAATTGTGAGGGACTTTTATTCTAGCACCCATGTTGGCTGCCATCTTGCATCGCTGGAGCTCCAAGTGAAAGTAAATATTTTGGAAGCAGGTGTTTATGATCTTCTGAATTTCTTTAGGGTCTCTAGTGATTTAACACATTTCATTCCTTATTGCATGGAATTGGGTTCTTGTTTTCCTTTTTTTGATAAGATTTTCTAGGGGTTTATCAATTTTGCTTATTCTTTCAAATAATCAACTCTGATTTAATCTTTGTATTGTTTTCTTCGTCTCCATTGCATCAATTTCTGCTACAATCTATAATTTCTTCTCTTCTTTCATCTTTGTGCTTGACATGCTCTTTTTCTAGGAGCTTGAGCTGCAGCATGAAATCATGTATATTTATATTTGTTATCTCTGGGATATTGATTACTATATGTCTAGGTGTGGATTTATATTCTGTTCATATTTCTTCTGTAGCCTTATAGACTTGTCTCTTTACTTCAGTTACTGTCACTTGAGAAATTTCAAATGTGTGACTTCCTTTTTCCTAATATGCAAATTCACCCCTATAAATTTTTTCTCTTAAGACAGGTTTCATTGCATTCTACGGGTTCCAGTAAGTTGTATCTGCATTTCAGCTTGACTTTATCTTTTAATTTTTTCTTTAATTCGGTGTATGACCCACTTGTTGCTTAGGATGCTGTTATTTAATTTCCATCTGCTTGTGGTGTTTTTGTGCTTATTTTTCTCAATAATTTTCAGTTTCATTTACCAGATAACATGCACCAGATAATTTCCATTCCTTTTCATTTAGTTAAGTATGCTCTGTGTGCCAGTATATGGTCTATTTGGGATAACATTTCATGTCCAGCTGAGAAGCATGTGTATTCTGTCTTTTCTGGATGAAACTCTCTGCAAAAGTCTACTAAGTCCATTTCTTTACAAGTTTGTTTAGTTCTGTTGGGTTTTTTTTTTCACTTTTTGCCAAGTTGATCTGTCTCCTTGTGAATGTAGAATGTTAAAGTCTGGCATTACAACTGTATTATTGCTCATTTGATATTTTTCCCTGTATTTTAGCGAAGGGTCTACAGGGTTTTCAGGGTCCACTATTAGATTGGACTTGTAGTGATCCGTCTGTTTACACCTTCCCAAGAGCTGGGATTACAGGTGCACACCACCATGCCCAGTCTCAATTACTGTCTCAGAGAGCCCTGGCTAGCACAGCAGGCCAAGTGATTGAACCCCTGGCCCCTGTGCCTGCTTGCAAGTGCTTTAATCTGCTGAGCTACTTGGCTGGCCCTGCTCATTTGATTTTTCGTGTCCATTAAATTTTGAATTGTGTAGGTTGGTGCATACATATTTGTATTTGTTATCTCTGGGGTCATGATTATTATACATCTAAGTGTAGATTAATATTCCGATCATATTTCTTCTATAGCTTGATTAACTTGCTTCTTTACTTCAGTTGCTGTCATTTCAGAAATTTCAAATGTGTGACTTCTAAATTTTTCTCTGTTTTTGTCTCTTGATCTTGTTCTCAGTGGGCTATAGAGCTAAGATTGCCTTTTGCTCTTTTTTTTTTGGCTTTTTTGAAGCCTGTAATGGTCAAAAAGTTAAGCAATGGTGAGAGAGAGGTTGAACATGGGTCAGTAAGTTTCCCACTACAGCGGGGGTGCAGGGTATGACTCACTATGGCTTTCACTACTGTTTTCAGTAACTAGCCACTGTTCAACAAAGCTTCTGTGCAGATAGTGAGTGTGGGCCTGATTCATTTGAATCCTGAGGCAGCCCTGTGTACTCCTAAATTCTCCACTGGTTGGATTGGGCATGAGCACAGCCAGCGCGCCTGTGCACAGAGGCCTGTAGTGCACTAGAATCTCATGGGCTGTCCAGAGTCTGGCTGAGTTTTCATACAGTGGGACCAGGCCCCAGCACAAAGCCCTGCACCTGTGTGCTCTGGGGCCCTGGATATCAGAACACCAGAATCCTGTGGGTCACACAGAGTTGCCAAAATTTTCAAATGGTCCAATCAGGCACTAGCACAAAGCTCCATGCCTGTGTACACTAGGGCCCATGAGTCACAGTGATGCTAGAAATTTGAAAGCTTATTTTAAGTCTTCACTTTATGTCTTCAGTAGTTGACATTGTAGAAAAGAAAAACAGAAAGGTAATTTTTCTTAAAAAGTATTTATTATTTAGACTCTTCTGCTTTATTCCTTAAATTCTATTGTTTATAATTGAACTTCACCATACATACATACTTGATATAGGGATTAGGAATATATGTTTAAAAAGGGGGTTATCTTGACATCATTGTTTATCAGCTACTCAAACAGATTAAGCAGCACAAACTAAAATGATCTCACTTATCTCCAAACATTCTGCCATAAATTTTTCATAACTGAGCAACTGATATTTTTTAATTTAAGTTTGCTTCCCAGATGGTTCTCAGCATATCACTGAAGGAACTGGCTATTGACACGCATAAAATTTGGTAACCAAGGGCTTTATTCATAGAGCAGAGGGGAACAACACTGATAAAACATAGGATGGGGCTGGTGAGACAGTTCAATGAATTAAGCACCCGCTTTAAGCAAGCTCAGGGACCAGAGTTTGATGCCCAGCACCACATGCTGCACTGGCCCTGCCCACAGGTACACTGAGCTGGCCACTGAGACAGGGCATAATGTCACACACCTGTAGTCCCAGTGCTGGGGAGGCTGAAAACAGGAGGGTCACTACGAGTCTGAGCTGCATAATGAGGCCCTGTATCAAATAGATAAAGAAAAAGGATGCAAAATGGTACCAGAATTGATAACAGAACTAGGGAGGGTTTTGAAATTAGACTGTATATTGTTACTAAAATGAACTTTCTGAAATATTTCATAGGGAGAAAATTACAACACATTTCACCATGATGACTTGTTATGAGACTTAGAGTGGTTAATTTCTGGTGCTAAATATAAGATGTTACCAAACTGAATCCAGCAACACTTAAAATGAATTTTATATCAGAACCATGTAGAATTTACTCTAGAGGATACAAAAATAGTTTAACATCTTTTTATTTTAAAATGTTTTAACAACACAGTAAAACAATAAGAAAAATTACATCTAAATTCATACGAATACAACATTTGACATAGCGACATTGATTCTAGATAAAAATGCACGTGTTAAAGCAGAACTTAAAATGTTAAGGACCATATATGAAAAACTCACAAAGAGCATTGCACATAATGGTAAAAGACTGCATTTTGCTAAGTATGAACAATATGGAAAGAATGTTCACTGTGATTATTTTTACATTACATTTTCCTGGAAGTTCACAGGGAAATTAGGCAAAATAAATAAATAAAAAGTGTTCTATTGAAAAGAAATCCATGACACTCTCTCTCTATTGATAGATGACATAAATCTGAGATTAACACACACTTCTCAGAGGATGAAATTATAGAAGTGAATAAATATATGAAAAAATGCTCCACAGAACTAGCCATCTTTGAAATGCAAATTAAAACAAAAGTGAGATACCATCTCACCCCAGAAAGAATGGCTGTCATAAAAATATCAAATAAGAACATATGTTGGAGAAGTTGTGTGGAAAAGGGAAACTTTCTCCACTGTTGGTGGGAATGTAGACTGGTGCAACCATTATGGAAATCAATGTGGAGACTCCTTAAGTAACTAGGAATGGAAATGCCATTCAAGCTAGCTATCCCCTTATGGGAATTTTCCAAGAGGAACTGAAAAAGTCATATCATAGTGATACATGTGTACCTATTTTATACCAGCAAAATTTGTGATATCCAAATCTTGGAAACAACCAAGATGCCCATCACCTGAAGAATGGATGAAAAAGATGTGGTATTTTTATACAATGTAGTATTATTCAGCAATAAAGAATGATAAACTCAAAGCATTTATATTGAAGTGGATGCCACTGGGAGAGATACTCATAAGTGAAATAAACCAGACACACATGTGTAAATATCATATAATTTCCATAGAATAATAACTAAAAAGAAGAAATACAAATAGAAAAGTATAATATAAGTAAAAGGAAAACAAGAACTCAAGGACTAACTAATTAAGTGAGGGAAAGGAGAAGAGCTAGGAAACATGACTGTGGCAAGCCATGTAGTTATATGTAGAAGATGGGTAAGGCAATGATCCTGAGAATCTTCAGAAGATTTTTGAATCTAGCAGTTAATTGGAAAGATTCTCACCCTGACTAGCTATATATACTGAAACGTGTGAACTAAGGAACTGCACTGAAGATGGCAATTTGTAATACTATGTTCATGCTTGGAGTCCCTGTCATTCTGGTCTGAATACGGGTTGCTTGTCATGACATTCCAGTTGCTGCTGTGCTATCTCTGGGGAGACGATTCCACAAAAAGAAGGGGATGGTGAATGAAGGCAGGAGACAGGAAAAGGAATGTTGTGGGACTGTGCTGCTTCAAGGTTGTGTATTGTTAGATTTCTGGGCTCATGTATAAACATAAAAATTATGTAATTATTTATGTGTATTTTCACATATATTCTAATTTGAAATGTTTTCTCACCATATTCTGTAGGGACTCAAAGTTCCACATAACAATACTTGATGAAAAATAACTGTTCCATTTTATGCCTAAGATGTTTGATATTCAGACAGATAGTGACGTTAAGCTTAACAGCCTAGGTTGTATGGTAATAACAATAAGCTTCTCTTCTGGCAGGTTAACAACCTAAGCTTGCAGACCAAAATTAGAGAAAAAGGACAGCTGCAAGGAAAGCCAACATTTTGGCCCTAGGCTTCCAAGGTCAATTAAGACATAGGACATATGAGAACTTGTACTGTAATGTCATGTAACTCAGTAGTGGCCCAAATTTTCTGATCAAGGAGATTATGGGGCCAAAGAGGAAAGTGATCGATGATGTAGAGTGTGCCTAAGGAGAGTCACATGGAGAGAAAACATTCTCTCATGCTGTCACAGAGAGCACATTGGCCAAGTAATGGCTGTGACTCATCCACATGGCTGACACTGACAAAGGATTTATAATCTGAGGTACAGGATCTCAGGATACAACCTAAGAGTATTTCACTGACCTTATCAGCCCCCAAAGCTACACCTCTTGTTGCATAGTTCCTGCTTTACCTTGGTCTTAATCATCCAGCAGAAAAGTATAAAAGCAAAATATAAGAAGTAAAGCCATGCTGTTATGTTGAGCTGTGGGGGACTCAGATCAACAATTTCTGACATTGCCAGTCAAGCAGAAGACCCAATACTATTATGGACTACAGGAATCTTTTATAATATTTTGCTGATTTAACACACATATAAGATACAAATAATGGAATTTAACAAAAAGGGGGATACAGATAATGTCCATTTTGTATCAGTGTATTCAAAATGGTTAGGATAGATATATAGTTACATTTTCTTAACGAATAGAGATTTGTTCTAATAGTGTTTGTAAATAGGATATCATGTTCTCATCTTGTACAGCAATTAACCACAGGGAAGAATGCATGCAATGTGTTAATTATTGAAACTATCCTACCATCTTGGTTTAAAACTCTCTGACTGCTATTTGTTTCTCAATAAAATTATGGGAAAAAATGTTCCACATCACTAGCCATCCATGAAATGCAAATTAAAACAACATTGTGATATCATCTCACCCCAGAAAGAATGGCTACGATAAAGAAATCAACAAACAACAAACTTTGCAGAGGTTGTGGGGGAAAAGTAACCCTTTTCCACTGCTGGGGGGAATGTAGAGTCATGCAACCATTATAGAAATTATTGTGGAGACTCCTTAGAAAAGTAAGATTGGAAATCCCATTTAAACTATCTATTCCTCTACTGGAAATTTTCCTGGAGGATATGAAAACATCATATCATAGTGATGTATGTGTGTCTATGTTTATAGCGGCACAATTTGTGATAGCCAAATCTTGGAAACAACCAAGATGCCCATCACC
>NW_004524854.1:1040891-1041600 GCF_000260255.1 Octodon degus
GGATGCCACTTGAACATATACTCATAAGTGAAATAAGCCGGACACACGTGTAAATATTGTATAGTTTCCATACTATAAGAATTCAAAAGAAGAAATACAAATAGAATGGTATAATACAAATAATATGAGAGCAAGAAGTTGAGGACTAGACTCTGGAGAGCAAGGAAAAGAGCTAGGAAACGTGACAGAGACAAGCCATTCAGTTATATGTACAATATGGGTAATAAAATGATCCTGATAATCTGCAGAGGATTTTTTTTCTTTTTTCCATAATTTTATTGAAAAACAAATAGTAATGACTTTCAAAAAAAATTGGTAGGACAGTTTCAACAATTAACACATTGCATACATTCTTCCTAGTGGTTAATTGCTGTACAAGATGCGGACATGATATCCTACTTACAAACACTATTAGAACAAATTCCTCTGTGCATTAAGATAAGGTAACTATATATCTATCCTAACCACTTTGAATACACAGATACCAAATGGATATTCATCTGTATCCCCCTTTTATGTTAAGTTCCATTATTTGAATATTAAGGTGCACTAATTCAGCAAAATAGTCTAAAAGAGTCCAGCAGTCCATAACAGTATTGGGTCATCCGCTTGACTGGCAATGTCAGAAATTGTTAACCTGAGTTCCCTACAGCTCAACATAACAGCATGGCTTTACTTCTTACACTTCGTTTTTATACTTTTCTGCTGG
>NW_004524854.1:1042280-1043518 GCF_000260255.1 Octodon degus
GTTTACATATAAGTCCAAAAATCTAACCATATACAACCTTGAAGCAGGGGAGTCCCACAACATTCGTTTTCCTGTCTCCTGCCTTCATTCACCACCCTCTTCTTTTTGAACAATCATCTACCCTAGAGACAGCACACAGCAACTGGCATGTCATGCCAAGCAGTCCGTATTCAGAAGACCAGAATGAAAGGCACTCCAAGCATGAGACTACTATTACAGATTACCATGTTCAGTGAAGTTGCTTAGTTCACAGGTATCAGTATATATAGTTAGTCAGGGTGAGAATCTTTCCAATTAACTGCTAGATTCAAAAATCTTCTGAAGATTCCCAGGATCATTGCCTTGCCCATCTTCTACATATAACTGTATGGCTTGTCATTGTCATGTTTCCTAGCTCTTCTCCTTTCCCTCTCTTAATTAGTTATTCCTCAAATTCTTGCTTTCCTTTTACTTGTATTATACCTTTCTATTTGTATTTCTTCTTTTGAGTTCTTATACTAGGGAAACTGTATGATATTTACACATGTGTGTCTGGTTTATTTCACTTATGTGCATATCTCTGCAGAGGATTTTTTAATCTAGCAGTTAATAGGAAGGATTTTCACAATGACTCTCTACATACTGTCACCTGTGTACTAAGCAACTGCACTGAAGATGGCAATTTGTAATAGTAGTTTCATGATTGGATTGCCTGTCATTCTGGTCTTCTGAATTCAGGCTCCTTGTCATGACATGCCAGTGGCTGCCATGCTATCTCTAGGGTAGATGATTGTTCAAAAAAAGGGGGTGGTGAGTGAAGGCAGGAGACAAGAAAGGAATGTTGCGGTACTGTCTTGCTACAAAGTTGTATATGGTTAGATTTCTGGACTTATGTGTAAACATAAGAATTATATAATTCTTAATGTCTATTTTTAAGCTGTATTTTAATTTTTGAAATGTTTTCATCATATTCTATAAGGACTTAAAGTTCAACATATCAATACTCGATGAAAAATACCTGTTCCATGTTATGCCTAAGATATTTGATATTCAGACAGATTGTGAGGTTAATCTTAGCAGCCTAGGTTGTATGGTAATAACAATAAGCTTCTCTTCTGAAGGGTTAACAACCTAAGTTTGCAGACCAAAATTAGAGAAAAAGGAGGGCCGCATGGAAAGCCAACATTTTGACCCTAGTATTCCAAAGTCAATTAAGACTCAGGAGATATGAAAACTTGTTCTGTAACGTCATGTAATTC
>NW_004524854.1:1043641-1056836 GCF_000260255.1 Octodon degus
CTAGACCACTGAGCCATCTCACCAGCCCTTTAAATAAATAAATAAATAAATAAATATTTTTGTCATATTCCGTAGGGACTTGAAGTTTAACATATCAATACTTTATGAAAAATATTATTCCATGTTATGCCTAAGGTGTTTGAGGACATCGATGTGCAATACAAAAACCACGGTTCAATACCACTCAACTTGTGCTTGTAATATCTTATCAATTACTAATATATTCTTAAAATAAATTAAAAAGTACTAAAGTAAAAAGATCAAGAAAAAATTATTAAGGTTCATTGAAAGCAAGTGCTAATGTTTATTTTTCCAATCTTGAAAACCTATATCTGTTAATCTGATCGACAGATTTGACAATAAAAATACATAGTATAGCAACCATTATTAATTTGCTATTCTGTTTTGAAAATATGCACCATGTGTACTGAAGTATGTTTCTATTCCTTTGTTTTTGCTTTTACTCTTTAAAATAACATAAAATTTAAAAATTAAGATATTCTTTTGTGGAAATATAGAATACAAAATTAACTAAAATCAATTACATCATTTTAGTGGTGAAAAATTTCCAGGGAATTCAACACAAATAAGAGTGCCTTCAAGCAAGCAGTGCTGCAAAATCAGCTATTGGTCCAGGAGAAAAGAATCTCTTATACCTTACTCATATCATTAACATATTTTAATTTGAAGTAGATGGGTCTGAGAGTGAAATGTGAAAAGGAGTATGAACATTTCTCAAATAAAACACATAAGTTCATGTACAGATATTCTAAAATGAAATACACCGGTCTGTGTAACAAATACTAGTAACAAAATATATTTTTGACATTAGATTAAAGATTAATTAAACAGAACACCCAAACTATAAATAGTAAAAGAAAACTACAATAAAACAGACTTTTTCAAGATTAAGAAGGGGTGTTAGAAATTAGGAAAGATGACAAACCCCAAACTGGGAGAAATTTTTCCAAAATATATATATCCAACCAAGTACTATAGTCAATATACATAAAGAACTCATGCAACACAATAATTCGAAGACAAACAGCTCAACAAATAAGTGAGCAAATGATCTGCAGACAGTTCCCAAGAGATACATTTCTCATGACAAACTTAGAAAAGTGATTGCCAACATCACTAGGCATGAAATTAGTGTAAATTGAAACCAATTTGTGGTGTTGCTACACAAACATTAAGATGGGTAACATTAAAGACTCACATTTTTGCTGAATTTGTGGAAAAAGGACCTATCAATGGTGTAAAGACAAAAATTAACTGCAGTATTAATATATGTATTATTGCAAAATAAAGTAGGTGGGGCAGCTTAATTATATAAAGAAAATAATATTACTTAGTTTGTACTTCTAGTTCCAAAATTCATCAAACTTTTCACTTTTTTTTTTTTTTGGTACAAGGGATCAAACTCAGAACCTTGCGCTTGACAGGCAGGCGCTTATGCCACTGAGCTATCTCTCCAGCTAATTTTCACTCAATCTTATTGCTAAATAGTATTCAATTCATGTGCATAACCCATTTTTATCTATTAAAAGATACACATCTTAATTGTTTAGTCTCTCCAGTTAAAATGCTGAATTATAAATTGATAGGTGTATATTTTTATTTTTTCATTTAATTTTATTGAGAAACAAATAGGAATGAGACACTTTCAAAACTGATTAGTAGGACAGTTACAATAATTAATACACTGCATATTGTTGTCTTCATAGTAGTTATTCATAGTACAAGATGCAGACATGAAATCCTGTCCAAACACTATTAGCACAAAACTTTCTTCTCATTGAATTAAGAGAAAGTAGCTGTATATCTATTATATTTTGTATATACAAATATATATTTCACTATAAAATCGTCCTTCATTTATATCCCCTTTGCTGTAGCTCAAAAATCAGATGACAACGAGGCAAGTCCAAAAGTTAAAAGAAGCGCTTTATTTTAGCTGGTATCCAGCGGCGGTCTCTATGCAAGGTGCAAAGAGGCACGCCAAGCATTAACAAGGGTCAGTATTGAAGTTTGAAAACCGCAGAAACAGGGGAGGGGTGGAGAGGAAGAAGTGGCAGGGTCATTAGTTCATTAGGTGGTCCTGTTGGGTGAAGGTGCTGAGTTGGCAGTCATACAGAGTTCATTGAGATAAGGTTTGGGGAACAGATATCATAAGACTTGAGTCACAGGGGTGAGGAATTGGGAGGAATTTGATTTGGCAGTCAAGGGGTGAGGAATTGGGAGGGGTCTGCGCATACAGAACAGGAACTCAGCGAGGTTAGAAGGGCAACAAAATGGAGTCAAATTTGACAGGGTACAACAGTCATTTTTTGTTTAGTTTTGTCAGAGATGGGTATTGCATTGCCATTTAAATATTGTAGGTGAGTGAATTCAGCAAAATAATCCAATACAGTCCAGCACTCCATAATAGCAGTGTGTTATTCATAGGACTGGCAATGTCAGAAGTTGTTGATTGAGTCTTAAAGAACAGCATATTAATATGGCTTTACTTTTTATACCTCATTTTTATACTTTTCTGCTGGATGGTTAAGACTGAGATAAAGCAAGACCTATATAATAAGAAATGTAACTTTTGTATCTGACAAGGTCAATCAAATCCCCTCAGATTTACCCTGAAACCTTATACTGCAGTTTGCAGATCCATTGTCAGTGTCAGCCATGTGGATGAGTCACAGCCATTGCTTGACCAATTTGCCTGAGAGAATGTTTTCTGTCTAGGTGACTATCCTTAGACACATACATCATTGATCACTTTCCTCTCTTCTTTTAAAGCAATAAAATTTTAGGCGGTGTTTGTAGGTCATTAGCAGGGCATAATATGCATGAGAGCCTGGGTTCACTCCCCAGCTTTGTGAATAAACAAACAAAAAAATCCATCATAACAAGCATCATATGAAATCAAGACAGAATTATTCTGTGTATTGAACTTTCAAACACTGTCACATACACAAACAAAATATATTTTACATAATATGTGTCTATGTGTGTGTTCCCATATATATGTTTCAGGAAGAAGACAAATGCAATGGATTAGTGTCCAGAGAAAAGCTGAAATCAAGCTTTCAAAGTTGAAGTTTACTGATTGTTATCTAGTGAAGCCCAGAAGCTTTGTTTAAAAAGTCAGTGTGGAAAATCAATGCCTAATACCCAACTTTAATAGTATAATTAACCCAGAGAAACAACTGACAATTCCTGAGAAAATGATAACATACAGAAAATTGTTATGTAGGCAGAAAATGAATATGAAGTATGGAAGTATGCTGTCACTTTAAACTTTTAAGGTACCTGAAATGTAAGAAATAAATTCAAATGATCAGAATTAATAGGAAGAACATGGACAACTAAAATAGCACTTTAGTTAATTCCTTATTTCAGAGGTAAAATAAAGTCTTCACTCCAGCACTGATCACTCAGTTTGGCATGTACTGTTACACACACACACACACACACACACACACACACACACACATATATATAAACGTTGACCAATGAAGATATTTATGATGTATAAAAAAGTGACTTGCATGGTGACCTGATCTTTAAATACATAACTTCCTTTTCACAAATAAAATACATGCAAATCTGATTGATCATATTATCAAAATGTCTTATGCTATTTATAGCACACATCTATTGTGATGATATATCATATTCAGATGTCTTTATTCCAATAGATCATGTGCACTGAAAAATTCTTCTTGAAAATTATATATCCAGTATTTAGTTTTTTTTCATTTGCAAACAACTTGAATATATTCAGAGTTTCAAACAGCATTTTAGATAAATAGGATGCAATCTTTACATAGATTAACTTAAAACACATTCAGGAATGGAAAATCTCTCATATATGAAAATAAAGTAATGAGAAAAATGAGTAATGTATTTGAAATACCCAAATCCCAAAATTAAGGAAGCAAAAATTTATTTAACTCACAGTTAGTGAACATGGTTTCAGTCCATGCTCGACTGGCTCCCAGGCAGATTGGCACATGGCAGAGGGTAGATGTTCATGGTTGCAGTAAACCACAAAGAGCAAAGAACAAGCAGCGGCTGCAGAAACTAACAAGGCTCTCTTCCTTTCCCACGTTTTATTCTGGCTATCCTCATCAGGATTGCTGCAGCACTCACAGCCCCAGTTACAACACTGAACCATGAATCAACCACAAGTCCTAGCAGCCCACCCCATGAGTTCATAAGGCCTTGAAGGGTATCCAGATACAAACTGTAAAAGTGAGTCAGAATCTCTAAAGTGGGGGTACTAACTTATTTTAAATGATCATGAAGAGCACACATGATGACAATGATTACAATGATAATGTTTTTGTCTGTCCTTATATTTGTAATAAAATTTGAGAAATGAGTACAACTAATAGTAACGTTTATTAAGTAGCACGTGGAAAAAATAAGAAATAGCTTACTATATGAAGCCAACTGAACAAACAAAAATCAATATGAAAAAGTAACTAGTTCTTAAGCAAATCTATCTAGAATTTCTTAGACCATGTTAAAAACAAAAATCTAGAAATCTTCTAGATGAAGATGAATGAGAAGTGGTATGGCAGAAAACATAATAAAAACTACATTTAACAATATTAATTTTCATGCATAGTCATGGTTTGTGTTAAGTTCACTAAGCTATAGTCCCAGCTTTCCAGTCAAACACTAATCTAGACATTGCTGTTGAACTGTTTCTACATGCTATCAACATTAGCAATCATTTGACTTTCAGGGCAATATCCTTAATAATGTGCATGGGCCTTTTATTTTTGTTTGAGATAATATATAAAGAAATTTATTTAGATATAAAATCACCTGTGATAATATAATGGTTTTATTTCTTTAACAGTGTTTTTTTAAATTGCAACAATCAACTATGGAATACTAAAGAGAAAATAAATTATTCATGACATAAAGAAAATTAAGCTATCAAATATTTTACAGAAAAGTTGAAGACTATATGAAGCACCATTTATTCCCCAGAATACTTTCTTGGGAATAAAAAACTCAAGTTTCAAATACTAAATCTACTTATACTTCATAGTAAAGAGTCCTAATACTCTTTAAGTTCATTTTCACAAGTTGCATTACGTTATGATGGTAATTTACCTTAAAATTTTCAGCAAATCTCCTTACCAAGTGAAAAATGTGATGTGAAAGTTCGCCACTAAGTATACCTAATGAGATATGACAATATTTACTCCATACAAGTAGAGAAATCTTTTTAGAACATTTACTAATGTGGTATAATAATATAGTGTTTCCTCAAAGTCCAATGGGAGAAATATATCAATGTAAAACAAGCCAACCAAACCTATAAACATATAAAAAGGAATATACATCAAGACCAGTGGCATCAGTCTCAAGAGAGCAAATTCTGCTTAACCTTTAACAACCCCTTAATAAATATACCATATCAATCAAGGAAGCAATACACCAGTATCTTCCAAAAGGGTGTGGCAAAAGCATTTCACTTAGTCTTAACCATCCCGCATAAAAGCATAAAAGTGAGGCATAAAAAGTAAAGCCATATTAATATGCTGAGCTATAAAAGGCTCAAGTCAACAACTTCTGACATGGCCAGTCCTGCAGATAACTCACTACTATTATGGACTACTGGACTATATTGGATTGTTTTGCTGAATTCACTCACCTACAATATTTAAATGGCAATGGAATACCCATCTCTGACAAAACTAAACAAAAAAGGGGATACAAATGAAGGACTATTTTGTATCTATATATTCAAAATAGTTATGATCAATATACAGCTACTTTCTCTTAATTTAATGGGAAGAAAGATTTGTTCTAATAGTGTTTGGACAGGATATCATCTCTGCATCTTGTACTATGAATAACTACTATGAAGACAACAATATGCAATGTATTAATTATTTTAATGGTCCTACTAATCAGTTTTGAAAGTGTCTCATTGCTATTTGTTTCTCAATAAAATAAAAATAAAAATAAAAAATAACAAAAAATGTCCTACATCTTTTCATTTTCAAAAAGGTAAAATGAACTAGGAAAAAAAGAAACTTCAAGGGGCCTGGCCCTAGCTCAGTCCTTTAAGTGGCTGCTTCCACAAATCTGTCAGCCTCAGGTTGCTGGAGTTAGAACCTCACAACTCTCCCGCTGGGCAAAAGTGCCCTGAAAGCATTTGAGGAACAAAAAAAAATCCTTATATGAAATATAGGAAGTAAAGCCATGTTGTTATGTTGAGCTGTGGGGGACTCAGGTCAATAATTTCTGACATTGCCAGTTAAACAGAAGACCCAATGCTATTATGGGCTACCGGACTCTTTTGGAATATTTTGCTGAGTTTACACACCTATAATATTCAATAACGGAACTTAGAAAAAAAAGGGTATACTGATGAATGTTCATTTTGTATCTGTGTATTCAAAGTGGTTGGGATAGATATATAGTTGCATTCTCTTAATGAATAGAATGATTTGTTCTAATGGTATTTGTAAATAGGATCACAAGTCCGCATCTTGTACAGCAATTAACCACTAAGAAGAATATATGCAGTGTATTATTTGTTGAAACTGTACTTCCGATTTGATTTGAAACTGTCTCATTGTTGTTTATCAATAAAATTTTGAAAAAAATTAAAAAATGAAAAAAAAGAAACTTCATCGATGAGATAAAGCACTTCCACAAAAATCTGCCATTTCATGTAAGACTATGGAAAAACGACTGAATTTTATGTGAAACAACAAAAATCTCTATTCTCATTACTATTATCTCACATTTTACTTAAAGTTTTACAGCAATTTTAAAAGACAAAGAGAAAAATAGAATCTAGAATTGAAGGGAAAAATCTGTATCTATTACCAGGTAACATGATTCTGAATTTAAAATATTCTAAAGGATTTATTAAATATATATTTGCATACGTATTTCAGCAAGGTCAAGTATACAAGTTTAACACACAGCCTGGAAATCATATTTTGTAAAGAAAACTTACAGTAGCATGAAAATGAGTAATAGCCTTAGGAAAATTTAAAAAAATAATGAAAGAAAAATATATTTTAAAAACAATAAAGTAGGTAGGTGTCATGATACATTCCTATAATTTAAAAACTTGCAAGGATGAGGCAGAAGGATGACCCTTAGTTTGAGTTCAACCTGTATGTACTACACAGTGGATTCAATCCAACGTGAGCTACTCACAAAAAAATAAATAAGGTCCGGGGATATAGCTCAACAGCAAAAGTGTTTGCCTGGCAAGCACAAGGTCCTGAGTTAGATTCTGGGTAAATAAATAAATGATATTTGCCGAGAAGAGAACTTAGCAGCATAAGCGCCTGTCTGGCAAGAACAAGGTCCCAAGTTCGATCCCCATTACTGAAAAAAATAAAGAGTACTAATAAATGATTTTAAAAATGGTGGAAAGAATTTAAACAAGACCAAATTAAATGTGATATCACTGCACATTCATAGATCAGAACACTTTAACCATGTCAAAGTGCTTGTCCTTCTGAAATGGAGATACTGACTTCATAGAAACTTTACTAAAGTCTCATCTCTCTTTTTGCATGTTGATAAGCTGTTTCTCAAACTCCTATGGAACTCTAAGGGACTCAGAAAAACCAAGTCAATCTTCAAAAATAATCAAGCTGGAAAATGCACACTTCTGGCTTCCTGCAATGTTATAGTAACCAAAGCAGTATTTTACAGGAATAAAGATAGACAGATCGATGAAATACATTACAGATTCCAGAAGCAGACTCTCATATGATTTGTCAATTGATTTTATACAAGAGTGATAAGACTACTCAAAGGGGAAAGAACAGTACATTGAACAACTGGAACTAGAATAACCAACTCAGAACTTGTTTCCTATATTCATGCAAAAGAATGAACAGTTGGATACATTATTTGTAAGATAAAAAGTAACTATAATTTATTATAGACATAAACTTAAGAACTAAAAGCATAAAAATCTTAGAACCAAAGAAATAAATTTTCATGACCTTGGCTTATGTAAACCCAAGAGACACAGAAAAATAAAAAAATCGAATAGATATATTAGACTCCCTCAAAATTAAAATGTTTGTGCTACTATGTTACTATCAAGAAAATGAAAGGGATTCCTCATATAAGTCATATCATAAAGTACTTTTCTTTCTGCATATCACTTACTACAGTTAGCATGTGTCTTCCAACTTCATGCATGTATACAAAATGACAGCACGCCCTTTTTTAAGGCTACTGTTCTGTTAGAAACCTTAAATATATAGGAAGAAGGTAGGATGCATTAAACAGATACAGGGCTGAGGATAAATTAGATAGAAGTAGGTGAAGAGGTAAAAAAAATCATTTAGATAGGATGAGTAAAGTCTATAGGTATAAAGGACAGCATGAGGACTACAGTTAACAATATTGGGTTTTTATAGAAGTTTGCTGATCGGATTTTTTTTTTTTTTAGTATAGGGAATTGAACTCAGGACCTTGCACCTGATAGGCAGGCACTACACAGCTGAGATAAATCCCTGGCCCAAGAGAAGATTTTGTGGTGCATACTTACCATAAAAATATTTAGAACATATTGGATATAGTAATTTGCTTGAATAGAACAATATGTGTATAAATGTTTGACATTAAACATTTACTAACCTGTTTTGAAACTGTCTCACTGTTATTTGTTTCTCAATAAAATCAATTAAAAAATCAAAAATCTAAAAATATCACGATTTTATTATCTTTACCACTGAATAGTACTCCATTGTGTACATATAATGTATTTTTTATTTATTTACTTTTCATAATTTTATTGAGAAATAAGTGGCAATGAGACATTTTCAAATCAAATTGGTAGGACAGTTCCAATAATTAACACATTGCATACTGCCTTCCTAGTGGTTATTTGTTGTACAAGATGCAGACATGATATCCTATTTACAAACACTATTAGAACAAATCCTTCTATTCTTTGAATTAAGAGAATGTAGCTATATATCTATCCCAACCATTTTGAATATACAGATACAAAATGGAAATTCATTTATATATCCCCTTTTTTGTTTAGTTCCATCATTTAAATATTATAGGTGTGTGAAAGCAAAATATTCCAAAATAGTACAGTAGTCCATAACAGTACTGGGTCTTCCACTTGACTGGTAATGCCAGAAGTCTTGACCTGAGTCCCCTACAGTTCAACATACAACATGGTTTTATTTCTTGTACTTTGTTTTTATACATTCCTCCTGGATGGTTAAGACCAAGATAAAGCAAGACCTATGTAACAATAACTGTAGCTTTTGGATCTGATAAGGTCAGTCAAAATGTATTTTCTTTATCCAATCATGTATCAATAGGCCCTAGGCTGATTCTGTGGCATATTGTGAAATGATGTCACAATAAATATAAATAAGTGGGTAAAAAATAAATAAAAATGAAATTTCTAAAGGGAATCCATACTATATTTGAAGTGATGCATGAGATAAGCTCTTGTTTCCAAAAGATGTAAGAACTTGTTACCAAAATCTGCAAATTAGTCTTACAATACAATATTACAAAGATAATCAAAAATGGGCAAATTAACTAGATATGTTATTATCTACAAAAGAGATTCAATGTGTTGCATGCATATTAAAAGATGCTCAACATCATTAGCCCACAGGGAAAATAAAGTCAAGCCGCAATAAGACTGCACTTCATATTACTTGGTATGATAACATGATAGACAATAACCAGGTATTATGGTTTGCGTCTGGATGTGCCCTCAAAACCACATGCTGTCAAGGGGTTTGAGCATTTCAGAGGTGGTTAAATGAAGAGGTTGTGATTGATTTATTGTCTAGTGCTGGGGTTATGAGTGTGAGTACTACACCTGCCCTAGGGCAGGTAACCTACATACAATATAAGAGAGGAAAAGAGGCTTGCTTCTCCCCTTTTTGCTCATGTTGCTTTTGAGACCATGAACTGTTTACCCTCTGCCACACCTGTCTTGGAACTAGATGATTATGGACTGAAATCTCCACAAACTGTGAGCTAAATATGCCTTTCTCCCTTTAACATTGGGTGTCAGGAATTTTGTCTCAGCAACCACAGAAATGTAACCAAGACACAAGGGTTGGGAAAGACATAGAGAAACTTAAATCTTTATATGTTATCTGTGGGTATATAAAATAGCATATCTTAAATAGAAAACAATTTTGAAGTTCCTCAAAAGCTAAAGTATAGAGCTTACTTCTGATCTGGAAACCCTACTCCTAGATATACATACAATATTGGTTGGAATGATAGACACACAAAAGAGTGACACAGTACAAAAGAAATAAATTTCCAGGAGAATAGCCAACTGACTTTTCACAAAAGTGTAAAAGTAATTTAATGAACAAAAGAATAATCTTCATAAAATAGTGCTGAAACAATGTTCAAAAGAGTAATTCAAAATAAACTACAGACATAAAAGAAATACGAAAAACTGTTAGTAGATGACACAAAAAGTTGAGGGGGTGGTAAAGAGAGGAAGAGCTATTAAGGACAATATAGCAGGATCCATAAATGGAAAATCTTGTAAATTTGACTTATTAAAGTTTAAATTTTTTCTTGTGAAAGATTGTTAAAAAGATAGAACACAAGCTGCAGAGTGGGAGAAATATTTGCAAAGCACATATCTGATAAATTAAAGTTCGCAATTTACAACACAAATCTCAAAGCTCAACTGTACAAAAAATCAAACAATCCCATTAGTACATGGAGAAAGCTGTTAAGTGAAGTTTTGCTGAAACTTCACTTAACATTTGCAAATGGCAAATAAGCACGTGAAATGGATGTACAACATCCCTAAGATTTAGGGCAATACAAATAAAAACACAAGGAAGTATTACACTTGTATGCATCGGCATGGCTAAAATTTGAAAAATTTTTCATCAGCGCAAATTCTGGGAAGGAAGCAAAAAATAAAAAATAAACCACTCATACATTTCTGGTACACCTAGAAAAACTGTCAGTGTGGAAAAGAAAGTGATGATTTCTTAAGCAGTGGAATTGTACCTTAAATAGGACCCAGTCGTGGCATTTGTAGGCACTTATTCCAAAGAAATCAAAATTTCTTTCTACCTAAAAGTCTCTATAATTTTTCATAACATCTGTATTTCAAGTCCAAACCATAAAGGGTAAACAAGCCACAGTTCCTTTACCAAGTAAATATAAGGTGTGATTGAAAACTATACTGAGCATTCAAATATTAAATATTAATATAAGGACATATTGGCATTAATCCCCCCTAAAAATACTTTGTCCTCACTTTGAACACATTTATCCCAACATTATTTCCATTTACCATAATTTTTAATCACAACACATAAAGACACTCACACAAGAACACTCTACAGAGCTGCTGTACAAAGTGGTTAAGAGTGATGGGATAAGTTTGTGCAAATTGAGGATATTATTTAGAAGGTGATTAATGGCAATGTGTTTCACTGTAATATTTTTAATAAAACAGAAGTATTTATATACATTTTGGGGGTCTGGCTCAGACTGCCCCAATTGTGGGGCTGGCCTAGCCTGTGGTGCTGGGGATTGAACCATGATCCCCTACACCTGCCTAAGCTTGCCTAAGAAGGCACTTAGACAGCTGTGATATCTCAATAGCCCCATTTTGTGTATATCTTCATCACTTCTTACATTTTAAAACATCTGTAGGAATATGTATAATGGAATAACCTAAGAACAATCCTAGCCCAGGCCCGGTGAGTGTGTGGGAGAGCTTCCTGCTACCCTGCGCCTGCAGGACCTACTGGTTCCAGCCCAGGCACAGTGTGAGTGAGACCCTCTTGCACCCCCTTGGGACACCCCCCACAACTCCGCAGCAACTCCTCTACCATGCCTGCCCAGTAGGAATTTCTGCTGCATTCCAGGAACACCCAGATCCAGTCCTAGCCCAGGTCCGATGAGTGTGTGGGAGAGCTTCCAGCTACACTGTGAAAGCATGACCAACTGGTACCAGCCCAGGCACAGCATGGGTGACACCCTCTTTCACCCTCTTGGGATGCTCCCCCATCACTCTGTAGTACCCTCCCACACACACCCCACCCACAGAGCAGGAATTTCTGTCCCTGCCAGGAACCCCCAGACCCAGTACTAGTCCAGGCCTAGTGAGTGTGTGGGAAAGCTGCTTCTCCCCCCTACTCCACCTTGTCCAGTCCAGACTCAGCTCAGGCCTGGCATACAGGCCTGGGGTGAAACCCTTCAGCTGCAATCCCTGCAGAGAGTGTAGGGCACAGAACCACCCAGCTAGTCCAGGAGCAGAAAATATTGCCAGAGGGGTACAACAGGTTCACTTCCAAGGGCAGCAATGGGAAGTAACTGAGCACAGCAGGAAGACTCAGGCCAGGCACAGCTGGATAAATCCAAACTTTGTAGATCTACACCTCAACTTCAGTAGGTGCTAAGGCTATAAGTGCAACAAAGATCTTCAGCAAAGGTGAGAAGACAGTGCTACACAAAATGACAATGAGAAGGAGCAAAATGCAATCTCAGAACACAAGCCCACCCATAACAAGTGCACAGGACACTAATACAAAACAAATTGGGAATCACACAGCTGAAAGCAATGAATCAATGGCTTCTGAAATAAAGAAACAGATGCAGAAAGGTATAGAGGAACACAGATTGGAAATGAAAAAGAAGTCCCTGAATTAATAACATTTGCAGTAAAAAATCAAATGCAGAAACATATGGAGAAAAACCAATGACCACGAAGAGCAAGTGCAGAGGACACTAGCTCAGATCAAATGTATGAATTAATAGCATCAATAGTAAATATGCAGCAGCAGAAACTCATAGAGGAACTCAGAGCGGAATTCTAATCTGCTAGCTCAGCTCAAAAGTACGAATTAATAGCATATATAGTAAATAAGCAACAGCAGAAAGTTATAGAGGAACTCAGAGCGGAATTATTTTCTGAAATAAAAAAGAATTCTCAGAACTCATAGCATCTGAAGAAAAGAAGCAACTACAGAAACAGAGGGAGGAAATCCAATCTGAAAAAAACACTGCTGTAAAAGAATTAATAACTGTTTCTAAAGCAGACATTGATAAAAAAAAGAAGAGATTAGAAAAATGAAGGAATCCTTGAATGAGAAATACAGAAAAGAAATAGATCGCACGAAGCAGAGTCAAAGAGATATAGAGGAAATTAAACTCTCAATCACAA
>NW_004524854.1:1061823-1062705 GCF_000260255.1 Octodon degus
ATAGAGTGATTTGTTCTAATGGTGTTTGTAAATAGGATATCAAGGCCGCATCTTGTGCAGCAATTAACCACTAGGAATAATGTATGCAATGTGTTAATTATTGAAACTGTGCTACCAATTTGGTTTGAAACTGTCTCAATGTTATTTGTTTCTCAATAAAATTATGGGAAAAAAAGAAGAAATAGCATACATAAAATTCGACTGTATTTCAAGGTCCTTATACTAAGTGAAAAAAAATATTAAAAGGTCATACAATCACGTACAAAATTATTATGCTAAACAAGATATGAGTCATTTCCTGCAAATAGGAATAGTCAGGTTTTCCATAAGTTAATAAAAAGGTTCATATTCCTCTAAAGTTTTAACATGAGGGAATCTTTCTCTTGAGAAAATTATTTTGTAAGAAGGCCAGTTATATGCATCCATGAATTATAGGGTAACAGAATTGCAATAAGCTCTGACACCAATAACAACTTCCTGCTTTTGCTCTTGTGTTTTAGTTATATAAGCTATAACTATTGTAAGAAAATTAATGAAGATTATGTAGGTATTCGTTCCAAAACAAATTCTGGTGAATATAAGTTATTTAGTGATTGTTATCTGCTCTTTCCACCCAGAGACCAGGCCCAGTTCTTGTGTGGGACCTTCCACCTGCTCGCCACTACTCACACCCCTTTCCAGCAAGAGCCGAGGCCTATCATGTGTGGAACTATCTTCACACTCCTCTGAACCTCTTGATCAGACAGGCCTGGTATGGAACACGGCAGCCGAAATCCCTGCAGAGAGGCTACCACTGAGACTCACCCAGATAATCCAGGAGCTGAATATCTTGCCAGAGGAGCACAATGGGTTCATGTCCATGGGCGAAAGCAAGAAGAAGCA
>NW_004524854.1:1063995-1065599 GCF_000260255.1 Octodon degus
CAAAACACTACTAGAATTGATACAGAAATTCAGTAGCATAGCAGGATACAAAGTCAATACCCAAAAGTCAATAGCATCTCTCTACACAGATAACAAACACACTGAGAGACAAACTAGAGAAACACCACCTTTTACAATACCACAGAGGAAAATGAAATATATTGGAATTAATCTAACTAAGGAAGTCAAAGATCTTTACAAGGAAAATTACAATACCTGAAAAAAAGATATCATAGAGGATTTCAGAAAATGGAAAGATTTTCCCTGCTCCTGCATAGGAAGAACCAACATTGTGATGGCCATCTTCCCAAAATTGCTGTACCAATTTAATGCAATCCCTATGAAACTACTACCAACATCCCTCCAAGACATAGAGAAATTATTCCTAAAATTTATTTGGAACCAGAAAAGATCTAGAATAGGAAAGGCAATCCTGAGCAACAAAGACAAGGCATGAGCCATTACAATTCCTGACTTGAAATTATACTACAAAGCTATTGTGATAAAAATCAGCATGGTACTGGGAACAAAATAGACCTGAGGATCAATGGAGTAGAATTGAAGATACAGAAGCATCTACGAACACATTCAGACACCTTATCTTTGACAACGGGGCCAAATATGCTTACTGGGAGTAAGACAGCCTCTTTAACAAATGGTGCTGGAAAAACTGGCTTTCTACATGCCGAAAACTCAAACTTGACCCAGGTCTATCACCATGCACTGAGCTAAAGTCAAAACGGATTAAAGATGTAAACATTTAAACAGAAACATTAAATCTCCTGGAAGAGAAAGTAAGAGGAACTCTTGAAGACATAGGGGTAGGCAAAGACTTCATGAACAAAAAAACAAAATGCACGGGAAACACTTCAAAAAATTAACAACTGGGACCTGATGTTATTGAAAACTTTTGCACGTCAAAAGAAATTACCAACAAAGTGAAAACACAACCCACAAGTTGGGAAAAAATCATGACAAATAAGTACTCAGACAAAGGTCTGCTCTCTAGAATTTATAAAGAACTAAAAGCCATTAGGGCCCCCAAATTTAAAGACCCAATCCAGAAATGGGCATCTGAGATGAACACACACTTTTCAGAGGAAGAAATTAGAGAAACAAATAAATATATGAAAAAATGCTCCACATCACTAGCCATCTGTGAAATTCAAATTAAAACAACATTGAGATACCATCTTACCCCAGAAAGAATGACTATCATAAAGCAATCACCCAAAAATAAATGCTGGAGAGGCTATGAGGAAAAAGGAGTCCTTCTGCACTGCTGGCAGGAATTTAGACTCACACAACCATTATGGAAATCAGTGTGGAGACCGCTCAAAAAAGTAGAACTGAAATTACCATTCAATCCACCTATCTCCCTTCTGGAAATTTTCCCAAAAGATCTGAAAATATCGTATCATATTGATATATGTGTGCCTATGTTTATAGCAGCACAATTTGTTATAGCCCCATCTTAGAAAAAGACAATATGCCTGTCTCCTGAGGAATGAATGCAAAAGATGTGGTGTTTTTCTACAGTGGAGTATTACTCAGCTATAAAGAATGATAAACTCAAAGCCTTCATAGAGAAGTGGATTCCACTT
>NW_004524854.1:1066024-1073422 GCF_000260255.1 Octodon degus
ACTAACTATATATACTGATACCTGTGAACTAAGAACCTGCACTGAAGATAGCAATGTGTAATGCTAGGGTCATACTTAGAATCCCTGTCATTCTGGTCTTCTAAATGTGTGCTGCTTCTAATGTCATATCAATTATTGCTATACTCTCTCTCAAGTAAATATTTGTTTTTAAAAAAGAAAAATGTAATAAAGGAAAAAAGAGACAAGAAAAAATGTCATAAGACTAATGTTCTGTTTTCACACCATTTCACTGCTATTCTTTCTCATTAAAATTATTTTTTTTTTGGTGGAACTGGGGATTGAACTCAGGCCCTTGCACTTGCCAGGGAAGCACTTATTCTCCTGAGCTATTCCCCAGACCCTGAATAAAAAATTTAAGAAAAAAAATTAAGCTATCCTACCAAAAATGAGACAGTCTGTTATGTGCACAAAAGTATTTTTAGATAACAAGAATGGTGTAAGTATTCAATCATATAATATTACAATAGTTTTCATGTGTTAAATACATGCAAAATGTGTGTAGTTATGCTCTTATGTTAGTGTGTGAGGCTGCAAACATATAGTATCTAATGAAAACTTAGTTTCACTCACATACTTTCAGAAAACACCCATTGCAGAGCAATTTTTGTTAGGTACCTTTGCATCTTCTTCTCAAATATTTCCACTTTGGGAATGCTGTGTTTGTATCATCTAGTTTTAGAAAAATGTTTTTAGGTCAGTGTCCTAAGAACCCTCCCCAAATATAATATCTGATCACATTCCTCATCCCCTGTCCTTGGAATCTGATTAACCTGATCTGCCTTCAAGGGGAATCCTGTCACATAGGTTTAGGCCAAGTCTCTGCTTAAGTCTTTCTGATCTCCCACTCACTGTTTGCCAGTCAGTTCCTTGGCTATAAATTTCAACTTATCTATGCTGTACTCAGAATTGAGAACAGTTCTATATGGAAGTCTCTTTTCCTCTATAACCATCATTCATGAATAAAATCTGTTTTCAATGTCCAACTTCTGTCTGGCTCTAGTTAACTGTTGTACAAGTGACATTTAAAAAAGAAAGGTCTCAGTCAAGTGTGGTGGTCCACTTCTGTGATCTCAGCACTCTAAGAGGTTAAGACTGGTGGATCACAAGTTTGACCCCAGCCGGAGCAGCACAACAAGGGCCTTGTATTAAATCCTCAAGTATTTTGATATTTTAAAAAGTGTATAATAAGAATGAGAAACATCAGAAAACATTATACAAACTACATTTAGTATTTAATCACTGCTGACATAATGCAGTAAACAGGTAAGTGCTTCAATATGTATACCATTAATTTGTCTTTTAAAAAACCATCTGGAATATAGATGTTATCAATACTTCTGTTTATAAGGAGTGCCAGACAAGTATATGTGAACATGCTTTGGTCATATGAAACACAGCCCAGATGCATAAGCACATATAACAAAACACATAGTCATTTATAAATTCACTCTTATCAACTGAAATGTATGATGAATTATCCCACTTACTAGCTACTAGCTGCTAGTAAGCTACTTACCAGATTACATCAAATAATAAATTGTTGCTTTTCCTACAAAAGAGTTTCTAAGGGTTGTGTCAGGGAAGCCCTTTATCAACTGGCAGACAAGAGTTCACATCCCAAAGCAGTCGCAATCAGACGTGTACCAAAAATATTTAAACCATGCAGGCTAGTAAGCTATTTTCATAAAAAATGTGTAGATAAATAATATAGGCAATCAGTAATAAATGAATATTTCATACCTGCTTATTCTTCAGCACTCATCTGAATTGAGAGAGTGGAAAAAACAAATCCGCAATATAATAATCAGAACTGTTGAGATATTTCATCATGAAATTTCAAAACTCTAGGAATCCAGGGGGAAAAGATCCTACAGTCTTAGTAAGATTACATGCACCAAAATGATAACAAATCTAGAAAGACAAACATAAGATCTATAAGAATACTAATGAAACACAGGATAAATCTGCACAAAAGTTCCTATGATTATGAAGGGACATCTCCAAGTGACCAATGTGGGCCAAAGTGTAGAAGAGCCATGCCACCGTGGACCACGTTTTCTAGGCCTGTTTCTCAAACCATGTAAGCTCTTATAAATGTACTACTTTAGACACACTTTGAGTGAGAATATTCTTGTAAATAGGACTCTCAGGTAATTTCTACGGACATTAAATTTTGATAAACCCTGGTCTAAAGGATCTAGAAGGAGCTATTTAGTAGTCATAACAATGGTCACATTTTTATGCTTTGGCAGGGAAGCAACATTTATATACATATCCCTATATATATCATTTAAGACTTCAGCATCTACTTTAAATAATTAAAACATGAGGTCTACTGGTGTAGTTATTAAGAATGCAGAAACAACATAATAGAATATTAGCACACATTTCTACAAAAAAGCAAATCCAGGAATATATTTGAAGCTGTTTATGCTTGTTTGAACATAAAAAATATTTTTCAATAATATGCATGAGAGGAAGTTAACAGCTGCTAAAAATGAGATGTGAAGTGGAGCATTTGTACTCTACTTCCAGATATTATCAAATTATTATTAAAATTCTCATTGCATGATTATGCTTCATTTCACTAGATAGACTGAGAAATTAAATTCAGCTTATTTAAAAATCAATAGAAAAATGTAATTCTAAATAGTGATTTACTGCAGGATGTTCAAAGGTCACAGAATATACAAAAGTCCCTGTTAAAATGGTAATGGGACAGTCAATTAGTATTACTAATATCAACAATAATAAAAAGCAATTGCTACTGAATGCTTAGCTAGTAGGTGGTGTATTTTCAAAAGAACTATTTTATGACTTTTAAAGAAAGCCTATGATATGGAAATTAGTAATTTCATAACACAGATTTGTCACAAATATTAAATAAATCAATGTGCCAAACATTGACAATGAAGAGTAACAGAAAAAAATAAGCAATGAGATCATCATAGCATGAGTTATTTAATAAAAAGTGACTTATGACACAGTAGCAAGAATTGTAATTCTTCCTACAATGTGACATAAAATTATAGTATTCAGTGTCATTCTTTCAGGTGGATACCAGGGCAATCTCTTGGATGACATGGTGGTAACATATGTACAAAACATGGTGGTAGGACTAAGATATTTGTATATAGTTAGAAACCTCAACTTTGAGAGACAAAGATATCTGTATAAAGTTAGAAATCTAAGCTTTGAGAGATTCGTGAAGGGCAAAGTCGAGAGGGGGTGTCATATCTTTACAAAATAAGAGTGCATACCACCATATTTGTGATATTTCATCATGAAGCGCTAAGTCGTAACAATCAAATTTTATGTAGCTTCATTACAATTATAACATATAATACAGATAACCCATCCAACTAGAAATACAGAGGCATGTGGAAAAATAGAATTAAAGCAGGTAGTTACAAGGCATATAAAAATTAGTAACTTTCCCAAGCAAAATAGTTAGTAAGTGCACTGAAAAACAAACTTTTCCAGAATATAAACATATGAATAAATTTGTGAATAACTATCTATGCTAAGAAAAAACTCATATTTATTGAGAAGTAAAAGCTGCAAAAATAATTGCACATAATTCATGTTTAGTGAAAAAGCTACTCTAAATGTATAGGTATCTTAGTAATTGTCATTTAATAAAACTATCACTGTAGGGTCAGCCAAATAGCTCAGTGGATTAAAGCACTTGCAAGTAGGTGCAGGGGCCAGGGCTTTGATCCCAGGGCCTGTCATACCTGCCCCGCCCCGGGGGTGCGCTGAGATGGAAATTGAGACTGGGAGTGGTGGTGTGCACCTGTAATCCCAGCTCTTGGGAGGCTGTAAACAGGCAGATTACTCCAAGTCTGATCTAGAAGTGAGACTCTGAACACCCTGTAGAACCTTCCCTAAAATACTAAAAAATAAATAAACAATGTCACTGTAATATTCAGATAATTTGAGGAAGCTCTATTCATGTCAGCCTTTAAAAATCAGCAGGTGAAGTTACTTCAGAAATTCTCTAGTACAGATGATAAAATTAAAATTTTGACAGATATAGGAGAAAATGTTGTACAAAATCATAATAATAATAAGTAGCATTTATTTAAGAGCTGGGGACATAAGAAATACATTGAGGACATCAATGTGTAATACAAAAAGCATGCTTGAATACTTGTCATCTTGGTCTTCTAAATGTGTGCAATTTCTAATGCCATATCAATTATTATACTCTTCAAAATAAGCTTTATTGAAAAAAGGCATAAAGAAAAACAAGAGGAATAAGAACAATTTTTTTTTTTAGTACCAGGAATCAAACTCAGGACCTTGCATTTGCCAGGTAGGTGTTTAGGCCACTGAGCCATCTCCAAGCCAAAGAACAAAAATTTAAGATTTCTGAAAAACAAGTGGTAATATGTACTCATATGTCCAGTCTTACATAACTATATCTGTTAAACCAAGCAACATATTTGATGATAAAAATATTTAATATATCGATCATTGTTAATTAGCTGTTCTTGTTCTGAAAATCTGCAACATGTATTGTTGTGTTATCCTGTTTCTGTCATTGTTCCTGATTTTTGTTCTTTGCTTTTGTCTTTTACTTTTCAAAAAGAAATACAGAATTGAAAGGTGGCTGGTGATACAGCTTAGTGGCACAAGTCCCTGCCTGGCAAGCGCAAGGTCCTGAGTTCAATTTCCCACACTCAAAAGAGAGAGAGAGAGAGAGAGAGAGAGAGAGAGAGAGAGAGAGAGAGAGAACTGAATCCTCCAACTACCCCAATGTAATTCATATAGGAAGAAGTGTAGAATTTTAAAACCTAAAATAAACATATCTACACTCTTTAACGCATGGGGACATAAACACAGCAGTTTAAGAGCATCTCATTTTTTATTATACTGAAAGTAAAAAATGGCACTTTATGTTAGACTCATTGACACAAATTTTGTTGGAAGAACCACACAAAAATAGTATGTGTGATTTACTGTTGGAAGTGGAATTGTTACTAGAACATTAAATTTTGAATTTTACATCACTGGCTCATTTACTAGTTAGGTTGATAAATTGTAACTTTTATTACATAATAATAAAATTTTAAAAAACACTTCCTTTGGTATTAAAGCAAATATATTAAACAACTTAGTCTTTAAACGTCCTATATTTGACCATGTGTCAAAGAAAAATTTGAAATTGTCTTAAATAATGATGAAAATATGCTCAGTAATAATTCAACAACAGGCTTTGTGCTTCGATCCTACGTTTGATTAGCACATTTGAAACCCAGAAAACCTTTAGCATTAAAACTTAATGTTAGGCCATAAATGTTTCCAAGAGTGAATAAAACAAAACTGAACATACATCTGTATATTAGAGAAAAACATTAATTATAATCCATACACCATGAGAATAGATTTACTTATGGTGTAATTATTTTCACACAATGTAATTCCCTAAACACCACAGTAAGTGCTATTATACATCTTTCACCTTCTAGGTGAGGTGAACTGTAATGTTTGTTTTCCTATAAAACAAAATCTAACCAGATGCATGTTCTTCAGGTAAATCCAAGTACAACTCGGACCAAATGTCTCCTACAATATGTAGCAACAGAAACAAAACAGAAACAAATATTCTTGTTCTGATAAACAAGGTAGTCTGATGGGTAAAGAGAGTAACTAAATCATCCACAAAAGAAAGAGGACTCTCCTTTCTTGTCACTGCAATCTGTAGCTCTTCCTGATGTGATAATTTGGCATAAAGCATAATTCAAAGCAATAATTCATAAAGTAGCTATGAATGGGAATTGAAGGACAAAGTAAATTAAAACAAAAGATACACATACATATGAACAGCATCCCCAGGTACCAAGAAGTTTGCCCATATCTTTAAAATAAAAATAAGTTTCAAGGCACAAAAGTCATGGATTCTTGCGGAGCATAGTAGCACACACCCCTCATCACAGAACTTGGGAAGTCAAGGCAGGACAGTTGCCCTGAATTTGAATCCAGCCTGGGCTACATAAGTGAGATTAGGCCAGCCTGCATGACTACACCGTGAGGCCCTGTCTCAAAAACACCACCACCACCCCAAAAGAAATCTTATGCATTCTTGGAGATCTATCAAGAAAAAGTGTATTTCTTGAATCACTGAAAAGTTTCATAAAATATGAAGTAAGATTCTCACTGAAATTTCAATATATAGTTCGTAAATTAGTTTGGGGTCTTATGAACTGAAAAATTAGAAGACTGACTCAATCATATACAGGAATTCAATAAAATTCCTAATTCTTAAAAATACGAGTGTGTGGGAGAGCTTCTGTCTACCCTGAGCCCCTAAGACCTATATGGTAAAAACCAAAGCACGCAGGTGGTGAGTGAGACAATCTTCCACACCCTTGGGACCCCACCACCACCACTCCGTGCCCCCACCGCACACCTTCCCAATGAGTGAGAACTTCTGCCACATTCTTGGGACCCCCAGATATAGAGATAGCCCAGGCCCAGTGAATGTGTGGGAGAGCTTCCAACTACCCTGTGCCCTCAGGACCTGTCCGGTCCAAACGCAGCACTCAGTATAAGTGAGACCCTCTTCTGCGCCACTGGGAACCCCACCACCACTCTGCAGCCCTCCCCCCATGCCCATCCAGTAAGTGAGAAATTCTGCCGAGTTCTCCAGATCAGATCCAGCCCTAGCCCAAGCCCAGTGAACGTGGGAGAGCTTCCTCTCTCCCCTACTCCCCCTTGTCCCCTTCAGACTCAGCTCAGGCCTGGCATACAGGTCTGGGGTGAAACCCTGCAGCTGCAATCCCTGCAGAAAGAGTAGGGGACAGAACCACACAGTTAGTCCAGGAGCAGAACATCTTGCCAGAAGGTCACAACAGGTTCACTGCCAAGAGCTGCAGCAGGAAGGAGCTGAGCACAGCAGCCAGGCCCAAGCCAGGCACAACAGGATAAATTGAAACTTTGTAGATTCGCACCTGAATTTCAGTAGGAGCTAAGGCTATAACTGCACCAAAGCTATATAACAAAAGTCAGAAGACAGTGCTATAAAAAATGACAACGAGAAGGAGCAAAATGCAATCTCAGACCCCAAGCCCACCCATAACAAGTGCAGAGGATACTAGCATAGAACAAATTGTGTACCTCATAGTTGAAATCAATGAATCAAAAGCTTCTGAAATAAAGGAACAACTGCAGAAAAATATAGAGGAACTCAGATCAGCAATAAAAAAAGAAATCTCTGAATTAATACCACCTGAAGTAAAGAAGCAAATGCAGAAACATATGGAGGAAACCAAATGTCCACCCAGAACAAGTGCAGAGGACACTAGCTCAGCTCAGATGTATGAATTAATAGTGTCAAAAGCAACTAAGCAACAGCAGAAAGGTATAAAGGAA
>NW_004524854.1:1089077-1097518 GCF_000260255.1 Octodon degus
AAAAAACCAAAGAGGGTGGTAGAAAGCACAGCTAGAACAGGGAACAAGATCTGGAGCCCAGCAATTTCACAGATAACTTTTGAGGTCTGTACAGTCTTACAGATAACCCACTAGGGCTACTGGACTATATTGGATTATTTTGCTGAATTCACGCACCTACAATATTTAAATGGCAATGGGATACCCATCTCTGAAAAAAACTAAATGAAAAATGATATATAAATGAAGGACTATTTTGTATCTGTATATACAAAATAGTTAGGTTAGATATACAGCTACTTTTTCTTAATTCTATGAGAAGTAAGATTTGTATTAATAGTGTGCAGACAGGATATCATGTCTGCATCTTATACTATTAATAACTACTACAAAGACAACAATATGAAATGTATTAATTATTGTCATTGTCCTACTATCCTTTTTTGAAACTGTCTCATTAGTATTTGCTTCTCAATAAAATTTATAAAAAAATAAAAAATCTATGATACTTTAAAAAAAGAACTTCTTCCCAAGTACACAGAAAATCATTATATATGCAGCATCAGTTAAAGTGTTAGAATGTAAAATAAAATTTTAAAGGAAAGATTTGAGTCATATTCAGGAAATGAAAGATTAAGGAATAAACATGGGATGATATTTTGGGTACATAAGACAACCCCTAAACTTAGTTATTTGTTACTGGTTTATTTTTAAATAATAATGTTTAGTACTAAGATATGAGGGGGCCGGCTAAATAGCTCAGCAGATTAAAGCACCTGCAAGCAGGTACAGGAGCGGGGGTTCGATCCCCAGGCCTCCATGCTGGCCCCACCCCCAGGGTGTGCTGAGTAGGCAATTGAGACTGCGCATGGTGGTGCACACCTGTAATCCCAGCTCTTGGGAGGCTATAGACAGGTGGATCACTACAAGTCCAATATAGTAGTGAGACCCTGAATACTCTGTAGACCCTTCCCTAAAATACAGAAAAATAAATAAATAAAGATACAAGGAAGCTAAAACGGAAGAAAAAAATGACATTGGGGTTGGGGAGATAGCTCAGGGGTGTTAAGTGCCTGCCTGGCAAGTGCAAGGACCCAAGTTCGATCCCCAGTACCGCATGCCTTGCGGGTCTGCCATTCTCTGCAGGCCACAGAAACAGGGCCTGCAATCTCAGGGTTGGGGCGGCTGAGAGAAGAAGAGCACTGCGAGTTCGAGGTGCATAGTGAGACACTGTACCAAATACACAAATAAAGATTAAAAAAAGAAAATGACATTGGAAGTATTTCTTACTGGAGGAAGATTATGAAATAATTTTATAATATATCACTAGAGTGATCTAATATTTATTTACATTAATGAAGCATATTATTAAAACATGAATACGTTGTGCAATTTGCAGATTGTAAGCAAGACATGCAAATTTAGTAATCAATTTAACATTACATAGAAAATGCAGGTGAATTTTCAATATTGAAATGGCACAAAAGTTAACAAATATCATGAGTAAATTTTTGGTAGTGTGTTTACCTCCATGATAAGATTCTTATAAATATTTATGATTTCTGTTATTTAATCTTAATATACTGCATATGAAATTATGGTTATATCACAAGATTTCTATGAAGTTTAAGTGAGGAAACACTTGGAAAATACCTCTGCAAACAATAAAAGTAAAGAAACATTTACTTTTTTCTGTGATAAAAACATTAAAGTTCTATTTGAAAACTAACAATATGAAAGTATTATTCTTTGAAACATATAAATAACACATATGTGATGAAAACAACATAGTTTCTCTCATCATATAAACCCAACAGTATTTCAGGGCCTACATTATATATCATATTTTCTTTTTAGATTTTTCTACTGACATTCTGCAATAAAAATCACAGATGTCACATACTAATTTAAACAGCTAATGGTATTTTTAACCTCTAAACAGCAATGTGTGACATTACACCAGAAATTTATGACAAAAATATAAGGCATTTGTCACAACCAAATCTTAAATGCCATCACTAAAACTTAACAGTCATTAAAACAAAGTGATGTGGGCACAAAATTCATATAGACTATTTATTAAACAGATATAGTACTACATGGGATATATGCCAATTTATATGTGGTGTGAAAACTTACTAATTTCATACTGTGTAGCTTTCAGATCCTCAAGCAATCTATCTTTCTACCTATCTAACTATCTATTGAACAAGCATACTTTTAGAAGAACACCACACAGAACTATACATGGAAAACTTAATTTTATCTTCCTTGGTTTGCTATTTGGTGAAAAAATAAAAACTGCCACATATTAATGAGCAAGGAAATTTACATTTAAAAATAAATATAAACTGGTATTCACACCTGCAAAAGTTTGAGTGTTGGAACCTTAAGGTGAGATATGTTATAATTATTATAACTATATAACCTATAATATATAACACTGCACATAATATATAACTATCATGTATATCATAGTTATTAAGGATATGGTTTCTTAAGAATCAAGCACTTTGACACAGCTTATTCCTTGCATGAACATAAACAGATTATATTTAATATCTATAATCAGTGAGCTTTCCTTTTTGTTTAAACATGATAGTTCTATATCAATAATAGGTACAAAGTAAAATTTATACTTGTTAAGATGTAATTAATACTGGGGCTGGTGAGATGGCTCAGTGGTCTAAAGCACCTACTTAGAACAAGCTTAGCAAAGCACAGGGACTGCGGTTCAATCCCCCAGCACCACATGCCAGCCAGGGTCGCCCCCTGGTGGGCTGAGCTGGCCACACACACACACACACACACACACACACACAAATAAATAAATAAAATTTAAAAAAAAAGAAAATGAAGATTTTAAAAAGATGTAATTAATACTTACCTCTTAGCCATTTTCCTAATATCTTCTGTGGTAAGTGAAGTTAATTCTCACAATATTATCACTTTTGTACTACAATATAGAATGTTTTATGAGGCAAAATCTGCAAAACACTTATGAATTAAAAAGTGCCAAACTTTGTACAAAAACTACTTAGAGCAACCCAACCTGCAATAAAATTAAGGAATGTCACATAACAATATTATGCACCAAAATAGATAATCAACCTAAAATGAAATCATTAATATAGCATGATTAGTATAGCATCATATAGCATGATATGCAATACTTACAGAATTAGAGAAAATAGGCCTAAAATTAATTTGGAACCAGAAGAGAGTTACAAAAGCAAAAACAATTCTGGGAAACAAAGGCAAGGGAGTGATAGCCCAATTCCTGACTCCCTGACATGAAATTATACTAAAGAGCTCCTGTAATAAAAACAGCATGGTGCTGGCAAAAAAAATAAAAACAGCAATAAGAATCAACAGAATAGATTAGAAGATGCAAACAATTCAAAACTCACCCAGCCACCTCATCTTTGACATAGGGGCCACACAACTTCCTTGGAACAATGATAACCTCTTTAATTTAGTAAATGTGCTGAAAAACTGGCTTTTCACATGCCAAAGACTAAAACTAAACCCATGCCTATCAGTATGCACTAAGCTAAGATCAAAAAGGATCAAAAATCTAATGTTGAAAAAGAAAACTAAATCTGCTAGAAGAGAAAATAGGTAGAATTTTTGAAGACATAGGTATAGTTAAAGACTTCATGAAAAAAAAACTTGATTTGTCAAAAAAAATATGAGACAAAACAAAAGTTAGACATTAAGGGCTTCCTTCCACTGACTGGCATAAATCAGCAGTAAATTGTCTTATCATTTTCTTTAGTGAAATTCTATATCATTTCTCTTTTGCTTTGTTTTTTGCTACTTTTTAAAATTTTACTTATTGATTTATTTATATTTTTTATTAATTTTAGTGAGAAAGAAATAGCAGTGAGACAGTTTCATAGTAGGTTAGTAGGAGAGTTACAATAATTAATACATTGCATATTGTTGTCTTCATGGTAGTTATTTGAAGGACAAGATGCAGATATTATATCTAGTCTAAACACTATTATTACAAATCTTTCTTCTCATTGAACTAAGAGAAAGTAGCTATATATCTATCCTAACTATTTTGTATATACATATATATGGCAATGGTCCCAAGAATTTCCATCAGGTTTTTAAAAATAGCAGTTAATGTGTAGCATTCACCCGGACAAACTATATGCTGATATCTGTGAACTAAGCAACTACACTGAAAATAGCAATGTGTAACACTAAAACCATGCTTGAAATACCTATTATTTTGGTCTTCTAAATGGGTATTGCTTCTAATGTCATGTCAATTATTGCTATACTCTAAAGTAAATGTTTCTTTAAAAAAAGTAATAAAAGAAAACAAGAGACAGGAAAAAGAAAGAAAAATATCATAGGTTTCTCCACTACAATGTTATATATAGTTTGATTTCTAAATTTCTGCTTGCTACTTCTTATTCTCTAAAAAGAAACCTGACGTGCATGGGAGTCACTACAAAGAATCAACAACTGGGACCTCAACTTATTAAAAAGCTTTTGTACAGGAAAATAAATTCTTCACAGTGAAAGAACAACCCCCAGAATGGAGAAAATTTTGGCCATTTGTTCCTCAGACAAAGAACTAATATCTAGCATATATAAAGAATGTTTAAAAAAATCAACCCCCCAAATTTAAAAATGCAATACAAAATGGGCATCTGAAATGCATACACATGTTTTAGATTCCCCAGAAGTGCAAATAGTAAATAAATTTTAACATCACTGGTCTTTCGAGAATTGCAAATTAAAACAATGGCAAGCTTCCATCTCACTCAGAAAGAAGGGCGGCATCAAGAAATCAACCAACTGAAAATGGGTTCTATAGAAAAACAAAACACTTCTCCATCATTGGTGGCAGTGTAGGCTGGTGAAATCACTGGGAAAGCAGTTTGGCAATTCCTAAAAAAACTAGGAATAGAGATTCCACCTGACCCAGCTCTTCTCTTGGTATCTTCTCAGAAAAATTAAAAACATACCACAGTGATACATGTATGCCCATGTTTATAGCACCACAGTTTATAATAGTTAAACCTTGGAAATAGCCCAAATGCCCATGAACTGATGAATGGACAAAAAAGATGCTTAATACAGTGGAGTACTACTCTACCACAAACAGAATAAATTGAGGCATTTACTGCTTAAATGGATGGACCTTGAGACCATACTCTCTAACTGAAATAAATCAGACACACATGTATAAATATTTCATTGTACCTGTGCCGTGAGAAACTGAAAGTGCAAATAAGAACAAAAATGTATAAAAAATATTGTGAAATATGAAGAAATTGTTCAAAAGGAAAAGGGAACTAGAGAGGGGAGAGGGGAAACAGACAGAAGGGAAAAATGAGAAAAAGATAAAATGGCAACTAAGGTGGTAAATGAGGGGAAGATGGATTGAAGGGAGAGGAGAGGAATGGGAAAAAAGGAATCAAGATATATCATGTGCAGGTATAGATTCCCTATGATGATTTTTATTATTATGTATATTTAAATTGTTCCAATAAACTTAATTTTAAAAAATAAAAAGAAATGACATAGCATACTAGTATGTAATAGAGCAACATCAACAGAACAAATAATTTCGGCTATAGAGGGGAAAATGCAATAGAACCCTCAAGACGTTTTTTATTTTAATTCACAGTCATTCTTCCCAAGCTATTCACTGTGGCTTTACATCATACATAAATAAATATATAACCATTATGGCACAGTTCTTCACAGGATGTTTGGAACAAGCTGTGCAGTAATGGTCAGTAAAAAGTCCTAATTCTTATTTGGAAAGCAAGCAAGTATGGTGAGGTAACACGTGTAAAGCCCACACTAAAGAGCCTGAGGCAGGAGGCGAGCCAAGTTGCAGACTCACTTGAACTGCTTAGCCAGTTCAAGGACAGCTTGAATTGTCATAGGACCTTGTTTCAAAAAGCAGTAACACAGCAGAATTTATCACTTACCAGGGATTTTCTAATATTTTGGGTACATTTAAATATTAATAGGTATTAGAGTTAAAATTAAATATGAAAGAGATTTATATTATGTAAGTCATTACAAACCACTGACTCATTTTACTAGGTTTGGTAAAAAAATTTAAATGTGAATCAATAGAAAAATAAATTTAAAAGTTGTATGCATGTACAAAAAATGTAGCAACAAGTAGCAGCACTTCCCACCAACCTAAAGGTGGTGTTATGGTTTGTATCTAGTTGTCCCCCAAAGCCTCATGTAAATCATAGGGCAGTCGCTGATTGAGGAGCAGCAAGTGGTTTGAGAGGCGGGGGCCAAGGTGGGGCCCAAGGGGCAGGGCTAGAGATGGGGGAACCATTAAACTAGCTCGCCTGTGCTTTCTCAGACACGTGGAGAGGGTCATCCTGGACATAGCAGCTCCCCAGCCTCTTCTCCAGTGTCTTGAAACCTCCAGTAACTGTGAGCTAAATAAACCTTTCCTTCCCTCATATTGAGTGCCAGGTATTTGTCCCAGGAATGAAAGAAGAGTAACTAAGATAGTATTTCATACCAGAGAAGTGGAGTCATTGCTGTGGCTAAACCTCACTATGTGGAATACAAGCATTGGGGAATGGCTTATGGAAAGAGATAGGAAAGGTTCAGAGATGTCACCTACAAGACAAGTGCTGGAACAGCTTCAGCTGTTCTGAAGGGAAGATTCTGGTCAGAGATCAGACTATAAGACTTAACCATCCAGCAGAAAAGTATGAAGACGAAATATAGGAAATAAAGCCATGCTGTTAAGTTGAGCTGTGGGGGACTCAGGTCAATAATTTCTGGCATTGCCAGTTAAACAGAAGACCCAATGCTATTATGGGCTACTGGACTCTTTTAGAATATTTTGCTGAGTTTACACACCTATAATATTCAATAACGGAACTTAGGAAAAATGGGGTATACCGATGAATGTGCACTTTGTATCTGTGTATTCAAAGTGGTTGGCATAGATATATAGTTGCATTCTCTTAATGAATAGAATGATTTGTTCTAATGGTGTTTGCAAATAGGATCACAAGTCCGCATCTTTTACAGCAATTAACCACTAAGAAGAATATATGCAGTGTATTATTTGTTGAAAAAAAATAAATGTTACACACAAAAAAAAAGACGTAAAGAAATCTTGCCTGCAAAGACCAAGTTGGGGAAGCTTCTGGGAAGAAGCATTGGTTGTTGGACTCCAAATCATTTGTGTATTGGCTTGGCAGAAAACTTGTCTGAATTTTGTTTTGTCCAAAGACTTTGCCTGAGACTGAGATTAAACATTGTGGACTGATTAATCTTTCAAAAGAAAGCTCAAAGCAGTCAAATACTGGGGCAGTGCCATGGTTATTCTTGGGGGCTCTTAGTCAGATTTATATTGAGAATGAAGAGCAAAGAGCCCAGCAGAATAATCTAAAATGTGAGTTTGGCCAGAAAGGAAGTGCCAAGAATGCTATGGACTGCAAAGATAGAGCTGAGATTGCCATCGCCCAGGAGGACCCCAAGAGTAAAAAGAATGTTCTGAGTGCATCACAGGAGGTGGCAGGTTCTCACCCTTTGCAGGCTCAGAATTGCAAGGGTGAGAGACTTTGGTTTGAGGAGAAATCCTCAGACTCATGTTTCAGAATAGAGGCGATGGCCACACCAGGTTGCAGAACGCAGGCAGCAGCCACACCAGATTCCAGAAAGGCACAAGTATGGAGTATTTGTTCCTCAGAATCAAGGTCAGAGTGCTCAACGATCTAGGTACTTATGCCTACAGCCAAGAGAGAGGAACGTCTGGCTACTGCTCCAGGTGGCACCCAATGTTGGCATCATCCATGTGGCATTGGTTTTAGGTGTATGCAGAATGCAGCAGTTTTGAGGTTAAGAAGGCTTCCACTTAGATTTCATACGGCCTGTGAGGCCAGACTGTGTGTCCTGAGAGGGCAGTGTGTAAAGCTGTGAGAAGCCTATTCAGTGGAAACCCCAAAAAGTTGGAAAAACCAGCAATGTGGGTCATCACAGGGAAACTTCAAAGATGTGTCAAAGCTGCCCTAAGAGAAAAGCCATGGGAGCTACCACCAAGAGTGGCATGGGGGCAGAACCACATGGAGCTCACAATTTGCCACAGATTGCTTCAGATGTGCCACCTGGAACTATAGGACTTAATATTTGCCCTGCTAGATCTTGGGCTTATTTTGGCCCCAGTGGTTTGTAGCCTCCTGTGTATGCCTTTTGGACATGCTATGGCAATGTTTATCTTGTACCTTTGAATGTTGGATATATTTAACTTTTCATTTGTACAGGGGCTCACAGTTGAAAGTTTGCCTTGGATCTTGGAGGAGACGTGTGACTTGGACTTTTCAGCAAGCTGAAACTGTTGGGACTTTGTCAACTCTTAGAGATGGACTAAAATGCCTTTTGGACAAAGGAATGTGCATGAGACTTGGGGGGTCCAGGGGTGGAATGTTATGGTTTGTGTCTACTTG
>NW_004524854.1:1098233-1100738 GCF_000260255.1 Octodon degus
TGAGTTTTCTTAACTTCACAATGACACAATTTACTACCATTTAAGATTAAGAGAAAAACTATTTTTCAAAGATAAAAGTAAAATCACCTTTCCTTTTTATACATTAAATGGTATTTCTAAAATCAAAAATGATTTCTCTACACTGATGCAAAAATTCTCAACTCAATATTAATGTTTGTTGATCAATATTAATCAATATTGAAATATTCTAGTCAATGTTAATAATTCCTATGAAATTTTCTTAGTGCTTAGTAACTATAACTAGTGTGGTGGTGCTTAAGCTAGTATTTACCTGTATTTGTGGATAATTTCATTTAATTCTCACATCATAATACAAAAATATATATTACAGAATTATGAGATTTGAATAAAGCATCCTTTTTATGCACTTATATTTTAAAAATTACATAAATTAGAATCCTAATGCCTATTTCCATACCTATCAAAGTAGTAATGATTGACCTCTAAGTCAAAATTACTGTTAGCCAACATTTCATCATTGTCCAAAGACCTGATAGCATTCAATTTAAAGGAGTAAAGGATTATTTTAGTCCAGTTTCAGTTCACGGTCCCTTGGTTCCATCCTTTCTGCTCTGTCTCAAGGCAGAATATCATGGCAGGGTTCTCAACCAAAGAAAGACCAGGGACACAATGAAATCTTCAAGGGCACATCCACCCCCAGCAAGAATCTAGTTCCTCCCACTTGGCCAGGTCTCTGAAAGTTTTGACCACATCACCATTTATTGTGATGGTTGGAAGCCATAGAGCAATTATTTCATTGTTAAGGTTAGGCTCCTTGCGATCCAGTGATCTCCCAAAGCCTCCGTCTCTCAACACTGATGTAATGGAATCCAGGAGCTTTGAGGAGATAATATTAGAACCAGGTCATATCACTAGCCAAACAAGAGCTATGTAAAATGCTTCTTATTAGGAAAAATTCAAGCTAACTACTTCACTAACTTTTTCAGTGCCTAGTGGTTTCTCTAGATTGTGTGGATTTGAAATCCTAACCTTATCAACACATATCTCCCATTGCTTCCAAGTGATTCTTGCTTTAAACAACTCTGATTGATATTCCACTTAAAATGTGAATCCGATAGTACCTGCTTAGACCATCCGAAGAAAAACAGGTAACAGGCAAATGCAGGGCATATGTATCTATATGGAAAATAACAGTCAAACTATAGTACTGGTTAAAAAAGTGATGCCATTTTCAACACAATAGATCAATTTGAGATGGAAAATAAAATTAAAATTCGACAACTGATGCAACAAAATATTTTCATTGTTTCAAAAAGTGAAATAGGCAGGTTGTATTATGGATGGATACACATACTCAAACTCATACATATAACTTGAAATAAATACTTACATGCTGTTTCAGAAAAAAAAAAAACAAGCTGTAAAATAATAGCCATAGGGGCAGGTGAGACGGCTCAGTGGTCTAAAGCACCTACTTAGAACAAGCTTAGCAAAGCACAGGGACCGCGGTTCAATCCCCCAGCACCACATGCCAGCCAGCCCCGCCCCCTGCTGGGCTGAGCTGGCCACACACACACACACACACACACACACACAAATAAAAATAAAAATAATTTAAAAAATAATAGCCATAGTATAAAAAGCCAGTAACAAATTCATGAAATCAACATAATAATTAAGTATTAATATGTATTACTTCAAATAGCATTGAATTACATTCCCCAGCATTTGTAAATGAATAAAAATACATCATTACATCCTTTTATCTTTTAGGAAAATATTTTCAATGGAAACATAACATATACATTTTTGACAAGTATTTGCTTTCAATTGTTGAGTGATAAAATTATTTATAGTACATATGTCCCTACATTTTTTAAGTTCTAAGATATGATAACAGAATATTCCAGAAGTAACAGAGGTTGTAACATCTCAATGATACCAACTTGGAAGAAAACATTGAAAGAAAATGTCCTCTGGAACTGTGTGTATGTAGATAGTCTCATCCTAGCCGGTGCTGCTGACATGTTTAGTAAGGCTAGGGTAGATTTGACATGATTGCTAGAAGCAACATGTACAGAAACGTGAAATTTAAACCAAGTTAGAAAAACAATTATGATATCACTATATGTAATTCTAGAATTAATAAAATACACATTTAGGACATTCTGACTTCACTTTATGGCTAAAGTCTGCTAACTAAACTCACTGAATTTAGGTTCTTTAGTAATTCTTCTCAGGCACCAAAACAATCTCCATTTACTACCTCGGTCACATTTGAGGTTAAAAGTTTAGATGACAGTATGTAGGGAATCCAGGACAATTGTTGATAAGTTGACTTCAAACTTCTCTTATAATCAAAGAGACTGGTTCTCAGAACAACTCTTCCAGGTACTAACGTTGATCAGGCAAAATTGGACTTTATTTTATTTTATTTTTAGGGAAGGGTCTACAGAGTGTTCAGGGTCTCACTACTATATCAGACTCAGTAGTGATTCTTCTGTTTGCAGCCTCCCAAGAGCT
>NW_004524854.1:1101038-1102530 GCF_000260255.1 Octodon degus
GTAGTTTTACCCAAAGGAATATTACTCAACTATAAAAAATACAAACCTGAGGCTTTTATAGGTAAATGATTGCAACTAAAGAGCATATCCATAAGTGAAATAAATCAGACTCACATGTGCAAATATCATATTGTCTAGTGTAAAAACCTGAAGGAGTAAATAAAATCTGTCAGGCACAATAGATACTGTGAAAGACTCTGTTCCAAAGTAAGGAAAAACTGGGATGAACAAAAGGTTAAAACAAAGAAAAAAGGGGCTGGGTGAGCACAAGGACCTCGATTCAATCCCTAGTACCACATGCCATGCCAGCCCCAGAACCTGTGCTAGCTCTGATACCCAATGGAGTGGTGCCCACCTGTAATCCCAGTGCTGGGGAGGCTGAGGCAGGAGGATCACTATGAGTCTGAAGTGCATAGTGAGACCCTGTATCCAATAAATAAGTTTAAAAAAGGGGAAAAAAAGGATGGAAAAATATATATCTGTTTATATACACAGGATAGCTTAAGTAATTGTATTATTAATTTCTGCTGGTCTGTTGAAAGGAGCAGTCAACAATTTTTTCTTTTCCTTTTTAATTTAACTTTTTTCTTTTCTTTTTCTGTTGTTTACAAATTTTGCATGGTTATATCTGGCACTGTAAACAACTAATTCAAAGGCATTACATAATGCAACAACCATTATGAAAAAGCAATTTCTTGAAAACACATTACCATCTATCTACATTCTTATCAAAGGTCACAGGAACTATTAGATAGGTAATGACTATTAGATTGGTATCATTCTGTTGGGAACAGCAAGATATAAACACAAAATTCTGTAGCTTCAGGGTATACCATTAAAACTACCCAGCAAAGGCACATTAGAGTTCATAAGAATAAAAGTAAAAAGTGTTGCTAAACTATACTCATATTTTCTACTCATACCTAGAAGAGAATAATATTTATGAGTCAAATAAAGAAAAACTGATTGTTTGATCATATACACAATTAAAATATTATGCTCCAGACATGTTATATGCAGGTACCTAGTCGTCCCTAAAATGAACACAACCGCAATATTACAAAGTACAAAGACATACACTAATAAAGAGAAAAAACCCAAACATTTATTATCATTTTTTGTCTCTTCCATCCAGGGTCTCATGATACACTTCAAGCTGGCCTTGAACTCACTTTGTAGCCCAGGCTAGTCTAGAATTTGCAATGATCCTCCTGCCTCAGCCTCCCAAGTGCTAGGATTACTGGCATGTACCACCATGCCCAGTCAAAAAAAACCCAAACATTAAAAAAATAAATAATATCTTTCCAAATAACCCAAATGTCAAAGAGAAAGTTCCCAAGGAAATAGCAATATTATTGAAAGACTATTAAATTGCTATGTATCAAAATTTGTGGAGAAACTTTGAGTGCTGAGCACAGAAAGAGAGAAGTATCAAACTGATAGTCGAAACTCCAGCCTCAACAACTTTTCTAGAAAAATTACAATGAACCCA
>NW_004524854.1:1103240-1149875 GCF_000260255.1 Octodon degus
AAAAAATCTTTTTGACAGAATAAGCATTTTAAGGAAATCCAACATTTTCTGACCATGAACATAATAACTTAGAAAATTCTACTGGCATACAATTTCCTCACCTTGTGATGGAATGCATAAAAAAATTCTTACAACTTGTAAAGATGCTCAACATCACTATGGAAATGAAATCAAAGTCATAGTGAGATATGTCTTCACCGTAGTAACGAAGACTATAACAAAAAAAGGTAACAAGTATTGGGAAGGATAAGAAAAGGGAACCTTATAGCTCCACTGGTGGGAATGTAAGTAAGTATTGTTATTACACAAAACAAATATGGGGTTTCCTCAAAAATTTAAAATGAGTTCTAAATTGCCTGACCTGGCAATTCTGATAATGGGAATATACTCACAGGAAATGAAATTAGACACAAAAAGACATCAAAATTCCCATGCTAATCTCACTGCTATTCTCAATAGGCAAGAAGTGGAAACAATTTCATTGTACATCAATTGATAAGGAGAAAAAAAGTGGTATATACAGAATTCAGTGTCATTCATCCATTAAAAACAATGACATTCTGGCATCTGCATCCAAATGGATGAAAGTGAGTAGCACTGTTAGGAGGTGCTCAGTGTGATAAAACCTACTTGCAATTCCAGCACTGGGGAAGCTGAGACAGGAAGTCCACTGTGAGCCTGAGGCCAGCATATGACACACAGTGTGTTCAAAGCCACTAGATCTATGTAATGAGACATAGATCACATTACAGACTGATGTAATGAGACCATGTTCCAAAACAAGAAAACAAAAAATCCAAAGAGGAGTAAATCAGGAATACATACACAGGAAGACATCATGATCTCAGCCATGGAGAATCTCAAAAAGTTGACCTCATACAAATAAGAGCATGGATGGGGCTGGGGAGATGGCTCAGTAGAATAAGCACTGGCCTGGAAAGGGCAAGGGCCTGAGTTCAATCTCTGGTTCTTAAAAAAAAAGAGCATGGGTTAGTGGTAAGCAGAGGCTTGGAACAGTGGGGAAAACAAGCAGCAGCAGAAATGGAGATAGGCTGATTGGTGGATATTCATAGTTATAGTTAAAAACAAGATTGGGTGTACTCCATAACAGCAGGGTAATTATAGAAAAAAATAATGTTCTAAGCATTTCAAAAGATAGGATTGTGAATGTTTTTCCCATAAAGAAATGATAGAGAAGATAAACATTTGAAAAGATGTACAACATTACACAATGAAATCACACATTGAGCATTATTACTGAGTACTCCCTTAATAGGAACAATTTTTACATATCACTTAAAAATAAATATATAAATAACTGGCAAGAGACATAATGATGAGTCAAATGTATAATTAAAATAACAATTCTTAACCTTCATATTTTAATCTTTATTTTTTATTAGTACATTTGCAGGACATCTCCCTTCCCTTCCTCTTCCTCGATTTGCTTCCACTTCTCCTAAATTTCCTGATACAAGCTGGAAATACAGGAGGATTGCTGTGTGTTCCAGGCCGGCCTGAGCTACACAACTGAGTTCAAGGCCAGCCTGAACAGCAGAGCAAAACCCTGTCTCAGAAACAAAACCAGGGGCTGGAGAGATGGCTCAGTGGTCTAAAGCACCTACTTAGAACAAGCTTGGCAAAGCACAGGCACCGCGGTTCAATCCCCCAGCACCACATGCCAGCCAGCCCCGCCCCCTGGTGGGCTGAGCTGGCCACACACACAAAATAAATAAATAAATAAAAAAAAAAGAAACAAAACCAACCAAAAAGAAACAAAAGTTTCTTGATACTTTGATCAAAGGGTTGCTCTGAATGCATATCCACGGTATACTCATCACGGCCTGACCCAGACAGTAAGCACGGCAAAGAACACACAGCCATTCCTGCGAGCACACTGTCTATGTTTCAATATCTTTGCACATACAGGTACAGCTACAGATATAGCTGTGCCTTTATGTTGAAAATGTGCTGGCTAAACACACAGAAGCATCTCATCTTCATTCACAAAATGTTAGTGTTTGAACACAAGGCTATTTTTAGGGATTATACTTTCTTTAGTATGTTTGTGATACACAACGATTGCACTCACCTTGGGAAACTGGTCCTTCTACATACTGCATCTTGATTATTGCTACTTGTGCCCCTTCCTCTGTCACTCTCCATTCCTCTCCAGATCCCCCTCCCTCTGCTACAGACCCTACCACCCTGCTTCCTGTCATCTCTTGTTTATGTTGTTCTTTTTATATTTTGGGTCTCTCATACTAGAGAAACCATGTGATATTAAACTTTCTATGTTCAGTTTCACTTACTATTATGGTCTCTCAAGATCCATCCATTTGTTTTAACAAATGACTCAAATGTATCCTTCTTTATGGCTGAGTAGTACTCCATTGTGTGTGTGTATACATATATACACCATATTTTATCTATTCAACTTTTATTTATTTATTTATTTATTTTTATTTTTATTTTTCTGTATCTTAGGGAAGAGTCTCCAGGGTGTTCAGGGTGCCACTACTAGATCGGACTCAGTGATCCATCTGTTTACAGCCTCCCAAGAGCTGGGATTACAGGCACACGCCACTACGCCCAGTCTCAGTTGCCATCTCAGCATGCCCCAGGGGCAGGGCTGGCACGGCTAGCCCAGGTATAGAACTCCTGTCCCCTATGCCTGCTTGCAGGTGCTTTAATCCACTGAGCCATTTGGCCGGCCCTTTATTCAACTTTTAATAACCACATCAGACATGTCCATAATTTAGATATTATTAAGTTGGGCTAGTATAAAAATAAGGATGCCTGGATCACTGTAATACAACTTTTAACTCTTTTGGGAAGGTAGCCAGAAGTATAGATGAGCCAAGTGGAATTCTCTGTTTTTTTGAGAAATTTCTAAAGTGCTTTCCATAGTACTTGCACTAGCTTACATTCTTGCCAACAACGTAGTAGATGCCTTTTCTTCCTACAACCTCAGCAGAATTTGTTGATTTTTGAGTTCTTCCAAATAGCCATCCTTACTGGCATTACATAGAATCTGAGTGTTGGCCTGATTTATACTTCTTTAGTTGACAAAGATAGTGAACATTTTTCTCATGTATTTATTGGCCGTTTTAACACTTCTTCTGTGTAATGCTTATTGATGTTTTTATTTTTGTTTTTTGCTGTTTTCTTTTGAGATAAGTTCTTGGTGATGTACTATAGGCTGTCCTTGAACTAGTTGGCATCTTCCTGTCTCGGCCTCCCAAGCACTGGAACTATAGGCACAGATCACCTATGCCCACCTTGATTTTACAAGACCACTTTTTGATTGGGTCTCTATTTTTCGAGAAAGCAAGTTTTTTAGTAATATTAAGATGTTAGTACCTAAAGAGGTCCCAAAGGCCAGTTTCTCATAAAATAGATAACTAGTTATTAAAAAACAACTTCAGAATTATCTTTGAAAGTTATCAACTAAACATGTAAAGAAAATTATCTAGTTATTCTTAATTTTATTCTATCAAGTCACAAATTCAAAATGCAGGGGCTGATGAGATGGCTCAGTGGTCTAAAGCACCTACTTGGAACAAGCTTAGCAAAGCACAGGGACCGCAGTTCGATCCCCCAGCACCACATGCCAGCCAGCCCCGCCCCCTGGTGGGCTGAGCTGGCCACACACACACACACACACACACACACACAAATAAACGTTAAAAAAAAGAACCTATTTAAAAAAAATTCAAAATGCAAAACTACAAAGGTCAAGCTCCTTTAGGGGTTAAAAAAGTTAAGAAAATTTCCTCACAAAAACCCCAAATATATATTAATCTTTTCTGATGGGATCTTAAGAAATTTGATTACTTGAAGAAACACTGCCATTTTGCTCTCATTGTTTCCTATTTACTAACCTTTTAAGCTGCAGAATAATTACCAAGCATATTATATTTAATCCCCGAATTCCCCAAAGCATAAAAATAGAATTTTATATTTGTGAGAAAAATTAAAAGATAATTCGCAGTTACCCTTTCTTCCTTGTATTCAAGGACTTATAACTCTTCCTGTTGAGCAACTAACTGATAGAATAAGACAACACTGAGAGCAATGTCACTTCTGAGCTTAGCACAGACTAGGACAGCAGCTCTTGTTTGATAACTGGCTCTCCGTTTTGCCACCTTGGCTATAGATTTTCCTCAAGAAAGCTGCCAAATAGCAGAAGCTGACACATTACGATCAAACCGCACAGAGGTCTCCAAGATGTCCAGCACACGGATGCCCAAAACAACTGTATGAGTCAGTGGCTACAGGAGAACCCCAATATGGTGACAATCTAGTAAGAGGCACCCAAAAACACCCCCAAAAAAGACAAACAAGACATTTTGGGAAAAAGAAAGCCATCTATCAAAATGCATTCTTTAGTGAAAACATACGCATTTATACTCCTCTTAATGACCACAACAATAGCAAAGGCACAGGTAAAAAATAGCTGTGTAAAATGAAACACTAGAACATTTCTTTAAGATACGAAAATGAGTTCTCCTCCATAATTCATTCGGTTGTTTCTTAGGAATTCTAAACGAATGCAAAAATTTTGAGTTTCTATTGTGTGATTACTATAATCACTGAACATAATAAAAAGTTAATTTAAGGGGGGAGGACTGGGGTGCAGCGGGAACGGCATCTCCTTCACTTTGCCCTCCAGGAGCTGCAGCCGCAGCCCTAGCCTGAGTGAGCCGAGTGGTGGTGGCGGTGGCACCCTCAGGAAACCACCATTTCACTGACCTTATCAGACCCAAAAGCTACAACTCTTGTTGCATACGTCCTGCTTTACCTTGGTCTTAACCATCCAGCAGAAATGCATAAAAATGAAATATAAGAAGTAAAGCCATGCTGTTATGTTGAGCTGTAGGGGACTCGGGTCAACAATTTCTGACATTGCCAGTCAAGCGGAAGACCCAATACTATTATGGGCAACTGGACTCTTTTAGAATATTTTGCTGAGTTTACACACCTATAATATTCAAATAACGGAACTAGACAAAAAAAGGGATACAGATGAATGTCCATTTTGTATCTGTGTATTCAAAGTGGTTAGGATAGATATATAGTTACATTCTCTTAATGGATAGAGGGATTTGTTCTAATGGTGTTTGTAAATAGGATATCGTGTCTGCATCTTGTACAGCAATTAACCACTAGAAAGAGTGTATGCAATGTGTTAATTATTGAAACTGTCCTACCAATTTGATTTGAAACTGTCTCATTGCTATTTGTTTCTCAATAAAATTATGGAAAAAAATAAAATAAATAAACTGACAGGATGCGTTCTACACCCTGCTCCCAGGCCAGCAGTCTCTCTGAGGTGTGGAGAGGGTCATCCTGGACATGGTGGCATCCCAGACTCTCCTTCAGACCCTGTAGAGTGGGGCAACAGCATCTGCAATTGAGGCTACCTCGGGCAGAGAGATGTTTGGAGAAGACAGACGCACTGACCCTCTCCTGAGCGAATAAGGATCCGAGGTCTTGCAATGTAATTCAGGCTATTTTAAACTATGAAACCTCCAGTAACTGTAAGCTAAATAAAACTTTCTTTACCTCATTTTGAGTGTCAGGTATTTGTCCCAGCAATGAAGGAAGAGGAACTAATACAGAATTTAATAAGAGAAGTGGGGCCATTGCTGTGGCTAAACTGGACCATGTGGATTATCAGCTTTTGGTTTATGGGAAGAGATAGGAAATGTTTGGGGATGTCAACTGCAGAGAAGCTTCAGCTGTTCTGAAGGGAAGATTCTGGTCATAGCTCAGACCAGAAAACTGAAAGAAATCCTGCCTGCAAAGACCAGCCTGGGGAAGGTTCTGCTGGGAAGAAGCATTGGTTGTTGGACTCCAGATCATTTGTGTTTTGGCTTGGCAGAAAACTTGTCTGATTTTTGACCGTATCCAGAGACTTTGCCTGAGATTGCGATTAAACATGTTGGGCTGATTAATCTTTCAAAGGAAATCTCACAACTGTCAAATATTGGGGCAGTGGCATGGTTATTGTTGGGAGCACTTAGTCGGATTTATGCTGAGAATGAAGAGCAAAGAGCCCAGCAGAATGATTTCAAATGTGAGTTCGGCCATAAAGGAAGCTCTAATAAAGCTATGGACTGTAAAGACAGAGCTGAGATCTCCGTTGCCTAAGAAGGACAGGAGAGGAGGAAAGATGTCCTGAGGGCATCACAGAAGGTGGCAGGCTCTCATCTTTTGCAGCCTCAAAATCACAAGGGTGAAGGACTTTGCTTTGATGAGAAATCCTCAGAGCCTCATGCTCCAGAATGGAGACGGCGGCGACAATTGGTTGCAGAATGGAGGCAGTGGTCAAATCACATTCCAGAATAGTGCCATCATTGAGAATTTATTCCCGAGAATCAGGGCCTGAGTGCTCAGCCATCCAGGCACTCAACCCGTACAGCCCAGAGAGAGGAAAGCCTGGCTAGTGCTCTAGCTGGCAGCAGATCTTGGCATCATCCATGCGGTGCTCATTTTAGGCGCATGAAGAACGCAGAATCTCTGAGGTTAAGAAGGCTTCCACCTAGATTTCACAAGGCCTTGGAGGCCAGGCAGTGTGCCCCTGAGAGGGCAGTGTGTAAAGCTGTGAGAAGCCTATTCAGTGGAAACCCCAAAAGGTTGGAAAAGCCAGCAATGTGGATCATCTAAGGGAATCTGCAAAGGTGGAGCAAAGCTGCCCTAAGAGACAAGCCATGGGAGCTACCACCAAGAGTGCCATTGGGGTGGAGCCACATGGAGCTCACACTTTGCCACAGATTGCTTCAGACGTTCCACACGCAACTATAGGACTTAATATTTACCCTGCTGGATTTTGGACTTATTTTGGCTCCAGTGGTTTGTAGCCTCCTGTATACACCTTTTAAAATGGCAACCTTTGAATGTTGGATGTATTTAACTTTTCATTTGTACAGGGGCTCAGAGTTGAGTTTGCCTTGGATCTTGGAGGAGACGTGTGACTTGGACTTTTCAGCAAGCTGAAACTGTTGGGACTTTGTCAACTCTTAGAGATGGACTAAAATGCCTTTTGGACAAAGGAATGTGCATGAGACTTGGGGGGTCCAGGGGTGGAATGTTATGGTTTGTGTCTAGTTGTTCCCCCAAAGCCTCATATAAATTATTGGGCAGACATGGCTGGAGGAACAGGTAGTGGCTTGAGGGGTGGGACAAGAGGACCAGGGAGGGGCTCGAGGGGTGGAGCCAGAGAGGCTAGAACCATTAAGCTGGCAGCGCACATTCTGCCCCTCCTCCCAGGCCTGTGCCCCCTCTGGGGTGTTCAGAGGGTCAGCCTGGACATGGTGGTGCCCCGGCCTCTTCTCCAGACCCTGTAGAGTGGGGCAACAGTGTCAGCGATTGAGGCTGCCTCAGGCAGAGAGATGTTTGGAGGGGACAGAAGCATTGACTCTCTCTCCTGAGCAAATAAGGCTCCGAGGTCCTGCTATGTAATTGAGGTTATTTTAAGCTATGAAACCTCCAGTAACTGTGAGCTGAATAGACCTTTCCTTCCCTCATTTTGAGTGTTGGGTATTTGTCCCAGCAAGGAGAGAAGAGTAACTAAGACACAAATCATACTTTTTTAGGGTCAAAAGAAAACCTTTTAAGCCACACACTCAGCAATACTTCTTACATGTATGTAAATGGCAAAACTTTTTAGTGATAATGACCATATGATTATTTAACAATTGTTAATACTGACTCTTATCACCGGCTAGTTTGTGTATTTTTATCAAATTCCACAAATAAGGTTATCCTCAATATATCTCATGTTATATCATATTGTCTGTATGCGAAGGAATCAGTAAAAAGAAACTATTACAATCAAAGGAAGGATTGAAAAATTTAAGTGAAAATGAAGTTCATAAGTTTATGGAATTCTTCAGTTATATGGATTCTTGGTGGCTAAGAGCCCTAGAAAGAAAATCTTAAAAGGATGTGAATAAAACGTTACTTTACATTTTGAAATCACAATTATACCAAGGCCTAAGTGAGTGAAACTGTGAACAAGAATGACAATAATAGAGTTCTATGGTCAACATGTGAATTGCTTAGTCATCATGGCTGATGAAGAGATGTCACAGAATGAGCTGATAAAGCCTAGTAATTTGAAAATTTTCCTAGACAAATATTTGTCATTTGCATCCATTAACCTCTACCCTCCCTCGTGTATTCCCTGCTGTATTCTTACAATTCAAGATTTGAATAAAGACAAACCTATCTGTTAGGGTATGGATATGCATAAAATGTTATAAAAAACACACACAAAAGTATGTGAAATGGAAATAAATCACATCTTATAAACTACAATTTAACACGGTGTTAGGGTTTTGTGTCTAATTGCCCCTCCCCCAGAGCTTCATGTAGTCATCGGTGTGGCTTCTAGAGTTTGTGACCAATTCATAATCCAATGTTGGGATTATGGGTGTCAGCGCCACACCTGCCCTGGGGCAGATAGCCTGATTACATAAGGGAGAGAGACTTGTTAGCAGCAATAGCTGCTACTCCTTTTTGTTTTCTGCTGCCATGAACATCTGCTCTCTGCCATGTGTGATTCTGCTTTGGAGTCAACCAAGTATGGACTGAAACTGCTGTAGGCAGCTGAATTAGATGGAAATATTATAGGCAGTCAGACAGGGCCAGGCCCTCAAGGAGACAAGATGAAGACAAGGTAACTTTGCAACTTGGAAGAGAAAGACACTTGCTGTGAGTCAGACCTCTAGACAAAAGAGGAAACAAATACAGCTACATACTTCCCTAGAGATGCGCATGAGATTGATATTCTAAATAGGTATCACCTTGAAAGAGCCCAAATGAGTAACCTAACCCCCAACAGAAAGAGACCTTATCCTGTATTCATGCCTGCTTGCTACATAACTCCTTTCTCCATTTGGTATAAGAGTTAATCAACTTTATCTGAGCAATGAGCTGGAGAGATGTGCTTCCCCGACAAGCCCAAGGGCCTGAGTTCAATCCCTGGTTCCTCCAAAAAATTACCTGAGCAATGGTGCTCATCTCACTGGGTGACCATTGTTTTGTCCCACCTTATGCCCACCTAATCAAGTTGCCATGTTCTACATCACCCAGCTCACCGCATGGTTTTTCTCTACTATAAAGTTCCTGGAGGAGACAGTTTCCCAAAGACCACCCACTCGGGGACCCCCCTTCTGTCCCTCTCATGGACAGGAGCTTTCCACCAATAAATATATCCTGCTCATAACCTCTGTTTGTCCCTAAAATTCATTCTTCTGTTTTAGAGAACATGCACTGGTCCCAGGTACTTTTTAGGTCGGGAGTTTCATTTTTTTCCCCTATATCACTACCTGGCTTGAGTACTTTGAACTGTATTCCTCTAAGTTATAAAAAGAAGGAAACATGCACTTTCAGTGTGAAAATATCTTTATTTCCAAGTGATAAGAACAAACTCTCATACAGAAGATAAAATGAGTGTCACCACCTCAAAGGTTTGGGTCAGCAACCTTTCCATCCTGGGCTAACTCGCCACAAATTCCCAGCAGCTGAAAATCAATCAAAGGTCTTTAGCTCTTGCAAATTTTAGTGTATAATCCCTGTTCATCCCAGTGATGAAATGAAACAGCTACAGTCCTTTTAAAATACAGCAGCTTTTCCCCAAGAACTAGCTTCTGAAACCTCTATCCAAAACTCTAAGATATTAAGTTAATGATCTTGTATGTGTATCATTAAATTTGCCAATATTTTATCAAGCACAATATAAGAAATTGAACCCTTCTCAACAAGAAATCAAGTAAAATGCCATCCTTTTACTCATTTCTTAAACACAACACAACCAAATATTATTCCTTATTCATGTTTACTGGTATTTAAGAGAATATTCAATAAATCAGAAATCATTTACAACACTGTACATTAAGTCAAAAGGAATATATAACCCACCCCCTCTACAAAAATGAGGTAACTTGGTCCAAGATAAAAACTGTCTCTAAGGCTTACATACATTAAAAATAGAAAAACAAATCAGAAAAAGTCATCAAGTGCTAAAAATCTAGAATTCTCCAACATCTGCTCTCATCCTGACACTTGCTTTGAGCTTTTGTCCACGCTTTGAAAGCTGCAGCTACGTAAAAGCCTTTCAAAATGAGAAATCTTCATTGTTTTAAGCATTGCAGCATCAAACATCACTGGGGTTCAAACACATTGCACAGGAATTCATTTGAAAGCAAGTGGTACCACATCCCTGATCTACGGACCTCTCTAAGGGTGTCATGAGTGTGTTTCTTGACCCAGGTATCGGTATACATGCGTTCAGGACCAAATTTAACAGTTTCTGTTGGAAAACCGCATTCCTCAACCGCCCACAGGACATCGCTGAACACGGAGTACTGCTTTCTCTTGTCCAGTTTGTCCCAGCATTCACTTCCATCTGAAGCCAAAGCCCTCAGCATCCGGGTCAAAGATTCTATGTCTTGGAGATGAAAACGATTGAAAGAAGAGTAGAGGAATGGGAGACAGGAAAAGAAACAAGTTATTTCATGTATAGGTACAAATTCCCTATGAGGAACGTGATCATTATGTACACCTAAAATCTACCAATAAACTTAAGTTAAAAAAAAAAAAGATTCTATGTCTTCATAAAAGAAGTCACTCTCCATCTCACTGGCCAATTCAAACAGAAGCGCCAAAGATTCACCAGCCAACTACTCTCATGTTTGTATCATCATAAGAAAGCAGGCTTGGCTGTCTGTGGAAACGCATCTCCACCCTTTCCTTCACTTCGCTAATGGGGCAGATGCTCAGTAACAACGTCCAGGAGAGAAGCGAGCAGATGTGGGGCACCGTGGAGGGCGCACTGCTAATACCACTGGCGTCTTTGTCTTTGAGACAGAACTTGGTGAAGATGCTTTCCAAACAGTCCAGAGTTGAATACAGTTCACTGATGTCATCTGTGGCAATGAAAGAACAAATACCAAAGCAAGTTGTCCCAGTTTACCTCGCCTGGACACTACTGGTCCCGTCACAGATTATTTTCTTTAGGATGGGCCCAAGAGTCTAAAATCTCCTCACTTTCACTGCCAGGTCCCAGCTAAATACAAAGCACAGAGGCCAGCACCGTGCTCATTGCTCTTCCCTTGTTTCAGGCAGCATTCAGTACTATCAGTTAACGTCATTCTTTCCAGACTGAATTCATAGAGCATTTTTGAAGCCAGTGCATTTTTAATGCCTTCAAGAGCGGTCTACCTCATCTTTGCACTCTTCTCCAAGATTAGGTCAATTAATCCCTTCAATTTGCACTCTAAATCTTCTTGAGTTCCTCATCAAGGACCTCTGATTCATCCTCAGCAAAGCTCGAGGGATCATTGTAACCACTGCAATGGCTCTTTGGCTCGATGGATGTGTCTTTATCACTAAAGGGTTAGGTATTTTGTTGCTGGCCACCTGCTATTGTGGTGGTCACTGCAGCTGCCCTGCAGCCGCCGCAGTCACTACTCCCACCATGGTGGGGAGCACTCCACTTCTTATTCTTAAGCATCATGGGATGCCCAGTGCTGTCTAAACTGGAAATCTATGAAGATCAGTCGATGAAGCTGCACTTTCCACTTGTGTGTCTGTGCGTTGGCCAGCTAAGAGGTGAGTCTGGCTAACAACAAGGGAGAGAAGCGAGGGTGTATGAGCAAGCAGCAGCAGCAGCAGTGGACACCACCCTGAAGAGCTGGGAACGAATACATGTTTCTCTTTAGAGCAGCACCTAAGACCGATATAATGGTTAAATACAAACTTACATACTTTTCATGTATCTACCAAAAAAGTTGCCAACGTTTCAGAAAAACCTAAAACCTGGATTATCCACCTCATTCTGTTCATAGATGATCAAGATGTCCTATGAGAACCAGTTCAGATAATGTGAGATGAGACCTCAGTGGCCACATCTACAATGACACCCAGCAATTTTGGAGATGTCCAAGCTCACAGAGGTCTTCAAAGAGTTTCCATGAATAACAGGCGTAGACACTGAGGATGCCTGCGGCTACAGCCACAACCATCCAGAAACCACTTCAACCGAGGCAGTTGTTGAGCCTTACTCTACTCAGAAGGCCCTGGTTACTTGTAGTCTAAGTAAGCAGAACCTTTCTGAGTTGGGCATGACACACAGATGTTGAAGGTGCAAGTTCAGCCACAGAGGGCTCTGTAACCCAAGCCTACAGCTCCCTGTATAGGCTGGTTCTTAAGCCCTGAATTTACCTGTTCCTAAATTTAGGGAGAAAAGGACCATCACCACCTAGTGGCAAAAAAAAGATGAATTTGGTGAGCCATACTCTGTCCAGAGGGGTCCTGGTTACATGTAACCCAAACAACCAGCACCACTCTGAGCTGGGCATGACACACGGAACGTTGAAGCTGGAGAGGCTGCCCCAGCATGCTCCATCAAACCCTGTAGCTTTCTTCGCCATCCCCATAGAACAAGACACTAGAATCTTTTTTCATTCTCAAGTCCCAGAGAATGTCTGCTCCACTGTCCTCCACCTTGCATAGGTCTCTAAATGAAGATCCTGTCATCTAAGTTTACCTGAATGAGCACATGGAAAATGAAAGCAGAGTTTTGTTTTGTCTTTCCTTCTCAAGGCAGTACTTTTACCTCTAACCTGTGGCTATGGAAACTGTTAGCAATAGAGCACTAGAAGTTGTGTGATCCCCAGTGTTAAAACACGCACACATGCACGCATGTGCACACAAGCACACGCACAACGAAACATTCACCTAATCCTTTAGCATTCCCTATTGCTCTATCATCGAAATATAAATCAATGCAAAGACCTCCCCAGAATCCTAATAATGAGAGTGGAGATGTGATGGTGTGGAGTGTATAGACAAAAATTTAATCTTGTTTTCCATTTCTGTTATCTACATTTTCCCAAGCTAATCTAGTAGATAGCCAAGAATGAAGAAACTGGTCACACCTTGTTCTCTTTGGGGACGTGTATGTGTCCAGTTCTTCAACAAAGTTCATGAAAGGAATCTAGGGCTCCATGTAGCTCCACTGGCACAACTATTTCTATGCTAGAACACAAATAGGATGCCATGTATTGCAGTCAGACAACTGCAAAGAGGGACACCAGGTAACAACTATGCTAATTAAAGTGACAGCTCTATGACTTGTTGGCTGTGAGACATGAACACAATCGTTAGACCTCTTTGTGCCACTTTTCTAGGCTGTCATTACTAATGTACCCGAGGTTGCTTTATTTCCTTGAATAAGGAGGCCCCTTGCCTATATGTGAATGTGGCATCTCACCCAAAAAAGACAGATATTCTGAATACACATGGCCTCTTTGAGGTGAATGTTCTTTACTGAGATATAAATCACTTGCCGTAAAAATCAAACGTGTAAACTTTCAAATTCAGTTAATTTCAGTATACTGGCCATGCTGTGTATAACGGTCCCAACTGTTTAATACAATACATTTTAATCACTCCATAAACCCCCAAACAAGAGCATTCACTATTACCCCACATTTCAATACCTAAAAGCCACATACCTGTCTTGGATCTGTTTCACCTTAAAAGGCATTTCACATGAATGGATTAAAAAACTGTACTTCCTTCTATGTCTTACATTTGGCAACATTTTTCAAAGTTACTAAATGTGGTCGTATGTATCAGTACTACATATCCATTTGTGCCCGCAAAAAATTTCACATTGAATGGACCACATTTTCTATAACCACTTTCAGTTCATAGACATAAGAGCTGCTTCCACAATTTGACTCTTGTTAAATAATAGTATTATAAACCTTAGCATACAGTTTCTTGTAAGAATGTATGTTCTCAGATCTCTTGGGCATAAACCTAGGAATCACATGCTAAGTCATAAGCTAATACCACATTTAACTTTATGAGGAATTGTCACAGTTTTCCACAATTACATCAGCAGTGTAAGACTTCTAATTTCCTCTCCTTCTCACCAACACTAGACGGTTTCTGCTTCAGATGGGAATCATCTACGCTGTGTAAACAATTATAACTGCAATGTGTACTGTTTATGTGTACTGCTCTGATGAATGGCATTATTTTCCCAAGCTTATTAGCCATCGTAGCATTTTTTATGATAAAAAATCTATTGAAATGCATTTCCTGCTTCTTAATTAGTTCATTTATCTTTAATATTTGTTAGTAGAAATATACATAATATTCTCATCTAAAAACCAAAATATGCAAATATTTGATTATAGAAAGTTCTTTTGAGAATCATTTGCAAATGGTAATTATCCTTTTCTTCATACCAAAATTTCTCTCAAAGGTAGTGCTTCAACAAGGCAAAGTGGAATGGCTAGGGTGACAAAACATCCATCCCAATTCATAATTTTAGCAGTCAATTCTCAGAAAAAAAATTAACCAGGCCAAGGTAAGAGCTGAGGATTATGAATGAGGAAGTATCCAAAAGTAAAGATTTTGAGGAGCTGGGGATATAAGATAGGTCAGGAGAGTAAGTGCTTGCCTGGCAAGCACAAGGTTCCGACTTCAATCCCCAGTTCAGAAAAAAAAAAGTAAAGATTTTGATTTGAATTATTTCAGAGATTATGGGATATTAGACTTTATTGAAAACTACTTCAGAATGTTTACCTCTTCTCCACAAGGCTATATTCCAAACAGTCCAGAAGATGCCTAAAAATAAACAATAATGTACAGGTATGATATAATTCATAGTAATTCATAACTGTGATACACTTTAATTTCAAAATCAGGCAGAAGGGGCTGGGGATATAGCTCTGGGGCATAAACGTCTCTCTCCTGGCAAGTAGAAGGTCCCAGAAGTTTGATCCTCGGTACTGCAGATACAATAAAAATAAAAATAAGTAAACAAATAAAATTAAAAAACAAAAAGTGGGCAGAGTAAAAGATCAACAACTAAAGAAAAAAATTAGTTTTGTCTTTCCCAAAATCTCACTGTACCTTCAGACTTTCACATAAATTAAAGCCAAGGATAAAGGGAAGTATATAGGCATAATCCTCACTATAATGGTAAGAAAATGATGAATTATATCAAGATTAAAATTAGATGGCTGGGTAAAATAAATGATAGAAAAACTAGTAATAGCAGTGGTTATAATAAATCAAATCAGTGAAAATAATAAGTGATAACACATTCACACTAAAAACCCAAATAGAGAACTAGTCAACAAAAAACTTTCTTACTCTTTTTATTTATTTACTTATTTATTTATTTTCATCATTATTTTTTTTTTGGCGGAACCAGGGATTGAACTCAGGCCCTTGCACTTGCCAGGGAAGCACTTATTCCACTGAGCCATCTCCCCGGCCCCTCTTACTCTTTTTAGACATCTGTAAAAAACAGCTCAGTATCTTTGCTGGGTAAACCAAAGCTGGATATGTTACCTTACTTTGTGTTTACAGGAAGGGGTATGCATCCTGTCAGTGAGTGGCCATTCACAACAGCTGGTAATACAGTCAGTGGGTCACTGGTTATACTTACAACATAAGCATCTTGAAGATGCATGAAGACAAGGCGGCTATCAGAGTCCACCTGAGACAAAACAAGGTAGCTCATGGAAAGTCGACATGCAAAAACCACTATAAGCATTGTACTTAGTGAGCCTTACTCTACCCAGAGAGGCCTCAGTTACGTATCATCTAAGTAACTAACACCTGTCTGAGTAGGACAAGACACACAACACAGTTTGCAGACACTGGTCCAGCATGCTCCATGATCTTCCGAAGCCTGCATCACTGCCCCCAACACAATATTACGCCTAGAATAGTCCTAAGTGCTAGAGAAAACCCATCCAATTTCTTGTAATTCTTGCTTGAGGATCCATTCACATGCTTCCTATTTACTGGCTAATTTTAACAATATGGAAGAGGAATGTTCCCATTATCTTTTCTTCTATTAGCAAATAACTTAAATGTCACCCACCTCTATCCTCCTTAACCTATATGTGTACGTGCTTTAATGAATGGGCCATTACAAACATCTTGAGGAAGTCTAGACTCAAGGAGTATCTAAGGCCTTTGGGAATCACAGAAAGCAGCTCAATGGTGCCTGTAGATTCACACTTGTATTATCAATTTTTCCAATGCTAGGAAAAAAAAAAAAAACGAACACCTGCCAACTTAAAGAAATTTAGTTTGGCTCGGATTTTCATAGTCAGTACATGGCTGGCAGACTCCAAGGCAGAAGCACCGTGATGGAAAGACCTTTTGGAAGAAAATGGCACCCATCACAAAGGCCAGAAGGGAAGAGAAGACAGAATGACAATACAATCTTCGAAGTCCTATAATCAATGACCCAGCTCATCTCACCAGGCCCTGCCTCCAAACGAGGTAGCCAAGTATGAATATGACAGTGGACTAACCCACTCATGCATACAGTGTCCCCTGATCCAACACCTCCCAAAAGGCCCACATCTGAACATGAGATCATTGGAAGACATTTTATACCTGAAACATAACAATCCCCATTACAACCCAGTGGCCACTACAAACAAGAAAAATTGGGAGCTCTACACTACTCAGAAAGGTCTCGGTTTTACACATAGTCTAAGCAACCGAGGCCAAACAGAGTAGGGCACAGCACACAGCATGTAGTGTGTAGGTGTTGTTCCAGCAGGCTCCACTGTCCTTTGAAGGCTGTATCATTGATTCCAGGAAATAAAACAACTTGAGGACCGGCGACATAACTCAATGGACGAAAGTGCCTGCTTAGGCAGAATGCAGGGGCTATGGTTTGATCCCTGGGATGCCATGCAGGCCTGCCCTTGGGACGCACTGAGACAGTGATTAAGATTGGGCATGGTGGTGCGTGCCTGTAATCCCAGCACTTGGAAGGCTGAAAACAACAGAATCACTAAGAGTCGGATCTACATAGTGAGACCCTGTAAACCCTGTACTAAATACAAAAAAAAAAAAAAGTGGTAACTCCACAAGGAAGATAGTGTGAGCTTTACTCTACTCAGAAAGGGCTCAGTCTTACACATAGTCTAAGCAACTGGGACCAATCAGAGTATGGCACAGCACACAGCATGAAGTATGTAGATGTTGTTCCACCAGGCTCCACTGTCTTTTGAAGGCTGTATCTTCCTCCCAGGAAACGTGACAACTCAACGAGGAAATTCGTAAGCTTACTCTACTCAGAATGGACCTGGTTACATATAGTGTAGATAACCAGGTCCAATCGGAGTAGAGCACAGCGCACAGCATGCAGTGTATATGTGCTGTTCCAACAGGCTCTACTGTCTTTTTTTATTTTACTTTATTCTGAAAAGCCAAGCAAAAACAAAATCAAAAACAAAGAAAGACACAGGGTAACATACAACAGTACATTATGTCACAGATTTTCAAACCAAGAATAGCTGATCAGTAATGGTTGATATAGTATCTATTTTATTGTCATATCTCTTGCTCAGGTTAGCACATATCATTATGTAACATTGGATATATGGTTGGATATTACCACTTTTTTTTAAGAAACCAGAAATTTTTGTTCTTGTATCTTTTTAAAAATTTTTTAAAAAGTTTATTTTAAAGAGGGTATAGTAGTAATTGATATGACATTAGAAAGAGTATACATTTAGAAGACCAAGATGTGAGGTGTTCAAGCTTGACTTTTGTGTTATGCAGTGCTGTCCTCAATGTAGTTACTTAGACTGCATCTATTAGCATACAGGTAGTCAAGGTGAAAATTCCACACATTAACTGCTTTTTTGAAAAGACAGATGAGATTTTCAGTACAATCACCTCATCTATCCTGTATATACACTTGCATCATGTTTTCCCCTACCTTTTTCCTTATCTTTTCTCTTTTTTCTCCTCTTCACCATTTAATCCTTAAGTTCTCCACTGTGACAACTCAACAAGGAAAATAGTGAGCTTTACTCTACTCAGAAAGGAGCTGGTTACATGTAGTCTAGATAACCAGGTCCAATCGGAGTAGGGCACAGCACACAGCATGCAGTGTATACATGCTGCTCCTACAGGCTCCACTGTCTAATTTTATTCTGAAAAAGTAAGCCAAACAAAAAAATTAGAAACAATGAACGAAACAGGGCATATTCATATGCTGAGCTATAAGACTCAAGTCAACAACTTCTGACGTTGCCAGATTTGCAGATAACCCAGTAATTTTCTGTACTACTGGACTATACTGGATTGTTAAGCTGAATTTATGCACCTACAATAATTGAATGGCAATGGAACACCCATCTCGGAGACAACTGAACCAAAAGGGGTATATAAATGAAGGCCCATCTGTATATACAAAATAGGATAGATATGCAGCTACTTTCTCTTAAATTCAATAAGATAGATTTATCCTAATGGTGTTTAGAGAAGATTTGTCTGCATCTTGTATTCTGAATAACTATTATAAAGACAATATGCAATGTATTAATTGTTGTAACTGTCCTATTAACCTGTTTTAAAACTGTCTCATTGCTATTTCTCAATAAAATTAATAACAACATCCAATAGTACACATGTTGCAGATTTTCAAACCAAGAATAGCTGATTAACAGTAGTTCATATATTATCTACTTTATCATCAAATCTGTTGCTCACATTAACATATACAGTTATGTAAGATCAGATATATGCCTGGATATTACCACTTTATTTGAAGAAACCTGAAACTTTTGTTCTTATTTCTTTGTTTTAAACTTTTTTTTTAAAGTTTGTTTTAAAGAAGGTACAGTACTAATTGATATGACATTAGAAAGGGTATACATTTAGAAGACCAAGATGTGAGGCATTCAAACATGGCTTTTGTATTACACATTGCTGTCCTCGATGTAGTTGCTTAGATCACAGCTATCAGTATACATTTAGTCAAGGTGAAAATTCTACACATTAATTGCTTCTTTGAAAAGACAGATGGAGATTTTCAGTACAATCACCTCAGTCATCCTGTATATATAGTTGCAACATATTTTTCCCTACCTTTTCCCCTTACGTTTTCTCTTTTCTCTGCTCTTTGTTGCTTAATCCTTAAGTTCTCCACTGTGACGACTCAACAAGGAATACAGTGAGCTGTACTCTACTCAGAAAGGACCTGGTTACATATAGTCTGGACAACCAGGTCCAATCGGAGTAGAACACAGCACACAGCATGCAGTGTATAGGTGCTGTTCCAGCAGGCTCCATATTCTGAAAAGTAAGACAAGCAAGAAAAAAAATTAGAAACAAAGAAATAGGGTGACATACAACAGTATATACATTATAGATTTTCAAACCAGGAATAGCTTATTAATAATGGTTAATATAGGACAGTCACAGTAATTGTAACTGTCTTACTAACCTGTTTTGAAACTATCCCATTGCTCTTTCTTTCTCATTAAAAATAATAAAAAATAAGAGGCCCTGCATGTGTGTGGGTCCACATGTGTGCTACAGTTCCCTGCACCCAAGAACCCTCTCCAGCCAGAGTCCAGGACCTGCGTGAGTGTGGGAACTTCCACCAGCTCCTCACGCCCAAGACCCCCGCCCAGCCAAAACCCAGGCCCCCCACCAGGCCACCTCTGGAGCCTTGCAGCAGAACTCCCTGAAGAGAGGCTAGGAGCCAGACCAATCCAGCTAATTCAGGAGCTGAACATCTCGCCAGAGTGGCACAGCGGGTTCACCTCTATGAGCTTCTGCAAGAAGCTGAGCACAGCAGCCAAACCCCAGCCAGGCACATCTAGTCAAGTTCAAAGTTCGTAGATCCAGACCCAGTAAGCTGAGACATTTTAATGGACCCAGATGTATGAGAGTATCATGGATCTTTTTCATTCTTGATCTACAAAGGGGGCAACAGGTAACCGGGTAAATGAGTCTGCCTGGAAGACACCAGGTACATCAAGTGGAGGGTATTAGACAGAAATTAGGAGACCTAATTTAATTACAAATTCCCAATTTAAAATCTACTTAGCTGCAAAGACATAATGTTTGCTCTTATTGTCTAAAATACAAAGCCACTTGTTACAAAAGTTTGTCAACTGGTAAATACCACTACCTACTATTGGCATCCCTAACTGTAGTTCGGTAAATACAAAACTAAAACTGGCTTAACCATATAATCTCTTGGTAAGAATTTCGGTAGGTGCTAAGGTTTTAACTACACCAAAACTCTACACCAAAGGTCAGAGGACAGTGCCATACAAAATGACAAAGAGAAGGAACAAAATGCAAGAACGGGCCCCAAGCCGACCCAGAACAAATGGGGGAGACACTAGCACAGAAGAAATTGGGAATTACACAGCTGAAATGTCTAAATTAATTGAGTCTGAAGTAAAGAAAAAACTGCAGAAAGGTAAAGAGGAAATCAGATCAGAAATAATCTCTAAAATAAGAAAAGAAATCTCTCAAATAATAGCACCTCAAGTAAAGAATCAACTGCAGAAACATGTAGAGTAAATCAGACCAGAAATAATCTCTAAAGTAAAAAAAAGAAAGGATAACTATACTGAAAGAATTAATAACTGCTTCTCAAGAAGACACTGATAAAAAAATTTCTGGAGAATACAAAATAATGGAAGCCTTGAATGAGCAATATAGGAAAGAGATTGCACGAAACAGTCAAAAGAGGTATAGAGGAATGTAAACTCTCAATTACAAGCATGAAAAATGGTTTGAATGAAAGTGACGATACACTTTCAGATTGAAGACACCATCACAGCTAGTGAAAAGGTAAGAAAAGATTTCTTTTTTTTTTATTTTTTAATATTTATTGTGTATGTGTGTGTGTGTGTGTGTGTGTGTGTGTGTGTGGCCAGCTCAGCCCACCAGGGGGCGCGGCTGGCTGGCATGTGGTGCTGGAGGATTGAACCCTGGTCCCTGTGCTTTGCCAAGCTTGTTCCAAGTATGTGCTTTAGACCACTGAGCCATCTCTCCGGCCCAAGAAAAGATTTCTTAAAAACAAATAGGATGCAGGAAAAAAAATTATCACCTGCAAGACGATGCAAAGATGAACAATGTGAGATTAATAGGTATAAATGAGAAACAAGGAATCAACATAAATGATGTAAAAAGAATATGGGCAAAAGTAAGAGCAGAAAACTTCCCAAATATGAGGAAACAATGTGAAATTCAGGCAACTGAACCATACAGAATTCCAAAAAAACATCAAACCAATTAAAAACACAACCCGACATATAATAGTCCAGATCCCAGAAATCCAGCAGAAGAACAACACGCTAAAAGCCACCAAAGAAAAGAAACAGATCACATTCAAAGGAAAACCCATCAGAACTATGGCTGACTTCTCTTCACAAACCATGAAGGCAAGAAGAACATGGAGCAGAATACTTCAAGTCCTCTATGAAAACAAATTCCAGCCCAGACTATTAAACCCCGCAAAACTCTCAAGTTTGATGGAGAAGTGAAATACTTCCATGACAAGGAACAACTATAAAGAATTTCATGATAACAAAGCCAGCCCTACAAAGACCACTAAAAGATGTTCTAGAGAGACCAAAATGATAATTCCATGAAGGAGATTGGAAAGAACCCACTAAATATGGCAAGCCAATAAACACAGGAGAACAAGGCATAAACAACAGCAGGTAAACAACATGTCAATCATAAGTCAACACATCTCAATTATAACCATCAATATAAACGGACTCAATTCAATAAAGAAAAGAAACAGACTGACATAGTGAATAAGGAACAAAAATTCAACAATACGCTGTAACACACTTAACTCAAAGAAATTCACAGGCTGAAAGTTAAAGGATAGAAAAAAAAAATACTACACACCGCAGCACCTCAGAAAAAAGCAGGGGTGGCAATCCTTATCACAGTCTCAACTTCAAACCAAGAATGATCACACAAAATGAAGAAGGCCACTATATACTGGCTAGGGGAAAAATTCAGTAAGATTTAAAACTCGTAAATAAGTATGCACCAAACATGGAGCACCAAACTATGTATGACAAATCTTAATGGACATGAAATATCTAACATCCAATACCACAATCTTAGCAGGAGACCTCAACACCATCTTATCCCAAATAGATAGGTCAAGCAGACAAAGTATTTGCAAACAAGTAGCAGAACTGAAGCAGAGCCTGGAACAGATGGACTTGGTGGACATATACAGAGTGCTCCACCCAAACACAGCTGAATACACATTTTTCTCAGCTGCACATGGGTCATTTTCTAAAATAGACCACATACTGGTCCATAGGTCATGCTTAAGTATATGCAAGAAAACAGAAATCATCCCATGCACATTATCTGAGCGCAGTGCAATGAAACTGGAAATAAATGACAAACCAGAAAAACTCATAAATGCATGGAAATTAAACGACACCCTCCTAGCACCAAGTGAGTCACTGATGAAAGTAAGCACTAGCTGCAATTCAATGAATGTTCAAGCACAACTCACTGGAACGCGTGCAATAAGACAAAAGCAGCTCTTAGGGGTAAATTTACAACCGTGAACTCACGCAGGAGGAAAACAGAGTGGAACGAATGAGAAAAGCAAACGCAGCGCCCAAAGTTTAGAGGAAATCATAAAGATTAGCGCAGAAATTATTTCAATTGAGACAAAGAAAACAATTCAAAGGATTGGTGAATACAAAAGCTGCTTTTTTGAAACATTAAATAGAATTCATAAGCCCCTAGCTAACCTCATCAAAAGGAGGAAAGAAAAAACTCAAATACAAGCAATAAGGAATGAAAAGGGTAGGGCCGCGGAGAGGGCTCAGTGGAATAAGCGCTTCCCTGGCAAGCCCAAAGGGCTGAGTTCAATCCCTGTTTCCGCAAAAAAAAAAAATAAGGAATGAAAAAGGTGAAATCAAAGCAGACCCAGTGGAAATTCAGAAGATCTCAGAAGATGATCAACAGCTACATTGAGACTCTTTATTGTAACAGAACAGAAGACAAAGAATAGTTTCTTAGAAAGGTACAAACCACCAAAACTGAATCAAGAAAACATAAGAACTCTCAATAACCCAATAACAGTCAATAAAATACAAAATGTAATAAAAAAATTAACGACAAAGAAAAGTCCAGGTCCTGATGGATGCAAGCCGAAATCCACAAGAAAATTACAGAAGATATAAACCCAACACACCTCAAACTCTTCAGTGAAATTAAAAAGGAAGCAATCCTCCTGAAATTATTTCTGGAGGCAAGTATTGTATTGATACCAAAACCAGGGAAAGACACAACTAAAAAAGAGAACTACAGACCAATATTCCTCATGAACATAGATGCAAAACTCCACAATAAAATCCAAGCAAGTGGAATACAGAAAATCAACAAGAAGATTATACACCCTAACCAGGTAGGATTCATTCCAGGGATGCAAGGATAGTTGAACACATGCAAATCTATAAACGTAATATACTATGTCAATAGAGCCAAATGCAAAAACCACATGACCATCCCATAGATGCAGAAAAGGCTTTTGACAAAACCCAACACCCATTCATATTCCAAGTCCTACAGAAAATTGGAATACATGCCCTCTACTTCAATATGATAAAAGCCATCTATGACAACCCAAAGGCTAACAATTCTAAATGGAGAAAAACTGAAATCTTTTTACTCTCAGATACAAGGATGTCCTCTACCACCCCACTCCTATTCAATATAGTTCTGGAATCATTAGCTAGAACCATTAGACAAGAAATAAAAGGAATAAGAATTGGTAAAGAAGTTAAATTATCATTAGTTGCAAATGACATGATACTTTTCTTTGAGGACCCAAAGAACTCCAGCAAAAAGCTACTAGAATTGATAGACAAATTCAGTAGCAAAGCAGGATAGAAAGTCAATACTCAAAAGTCAATAGCATTCCTCTACACAGATAACAAACACACTGAGAGGAAAATTATAGAAACAATACCTTTTTCAATAGCACCATGGAAAATGAAATACCTTGGAATTCATCTAACTAAAGAAGTCAAAGATCTTTTCACAGAAAATAACAGTACTCGGAAAAAAGAGATTGTAGAGGATTTCAGAAAATGGAAAGATATACCCTGCTCCTGCATAGGAAGAACATTGTGAAGAGGGTCACACTCCCAAAATTGTTCTACAGATTTAATGCAATCCTTATGAAAATTCCACCAACGTACCTCATAGACCTAGACAAATCATTTCTAAAATTTATTTGGAACCTGAAAAGACCTAGAATAACAAAGTCAGTCCTGACTAACAAAGACAAAGCAGGAGGCATTACAATTCCTAACTTAAAATTATACTACAAAGCTATTGTGATAAAATCAGCAGGCTATTGGCAAAAAAATAGAATGGACGATCAGTGTCATAGATTAGAAGATTCAAAGCAACCACAAACACACTCAGTCACCTGATATTCAACAAAGGGGCCAAACATGCTGCTGAATGAAAGATAGCCTCTTTAACAAACTGTGCTTGAAAAACTGGCTCTGTACATGTCGAAAACTAAAAATTGTCCCAGGTCTATCACCATGCACTAAACTGAAGTGTAAGTAGATTAAAGATCTAAACATTAAAACAGAAATACTAAATCTCCAGGAAGAGAAAGTACGAGCAGCTCTTGAAGACATAGGGGTAGGCAAACAATTCATGAACAAACATCAAACTGCAAGGGTAACACTTGAAAGAGTTAACAACTGGGACCTGCTCTTCTTGAGAAGTTTTGACACGTCAAAATAAATTACCAATAAAGTGAAAAGACAACCCACAAATTTGGAAAATTCTTGACAAATAAGTACTCAGACAAAGGTCTGCTCTCTAGAATTTATAAAGAATTAAAAAACACTAGGGCCCCAAAATTTAAAGACCCAGTACAGAAATGGGCAACTGAGATGAACACACTTCTCTGAGGAAGAAATTATAGATGCTAATAAATACATGGAAAAAATGCTCCACATTACTAGCCATCTGTGACATACTAATTAAGACAACACTGAGACACCATCTCACTCCAGAAAGAATGGCTATCATAAAGAAATCAACCAACAACCAATGTTGGAGAGGCTGTGGGGAAAAAGGAACACTTCTCCTCTACTGGTAGGAATGTAGACTCGTGAAACCATTATGGAAATCAGTGTGGAGACTCCTTAATAAAAAACAGGACTGGAAATCTCATTCAAACCATGTATCTCCCTACTGGGAATTTTCTCAGAGGAACTGAAAGCATTGTATTATATTGATATATGTGTGCCTATTGTTTATAGAAGCACAATTTGTGATAGCCAAATCTTGGAAACAACCAATATGCCCATCACCTAAGGAATGGAAGAAAAAGATATGGTATTTTATACAATGGAGTATTAATCAGCTATAAAGAATGATATACTCAAAGCCTTCACACATATGTGGAAGCTACTTGAAGATATATTCGTAAGTGAAATAAGCCATACCCACATATGTAAATATTGTATAGTCTCCATAGTGTAAGAACTCAAAAGAAATAAAAATTGAAAGGTGTAACACAACTAAATGGAAAGTTAGAAATTAAGGCTTAAACAGCGAAGAGAGGACAATGATAAAAGCTAGGAAACATAGAAGGGGAAAACCATACATCTGTATACACAAGATGGTTAATAAGGCAATGATCTGGAGAATCTCCATCAGGTTTTTGAAACTAGTAGTTAACTGGTAAGTTTCTCACCCTGACTAAGTATGTATGATGAGGTCTGTGAACTAAGCAACTGCTCCCAAGCTAACAATATGTAATACTAGGGCCGTGCTTAGAATCCCTTCTTTCTGGTCTTCTAAAAGCGTACTGCTTCTATTGTCATATCAATTAATGCTATACTCTCTCTCAAGTAAATGTTTGTTTAAAAAGAAAAAGAAAAAAAAGATAATAAATGAGAACAAGGGACAAGACAAAAATGTCACAGGAGTGTCCTGCTACAATGTTGTTTATGGTTAGATTTCTAAATTTCTGTGTAAAAACTTATAATTGTTTATTTCTATCTTTTAAATGTTTTATTTTATTCTTTTGTATATGTTTTTCACATTCTGTACAGATTTACCATTTAGCATATCAATGGTTGCCGAAAAATACCTGTTCCATGTTATGTCTAAGGCATTTGATATTCACACAGATACTGATTTTAAGAACAGCCTATGTTCTAGGGTAATAGTGCCATTCAGCTGTTCTTCTGGAGTGTTAACAACATAAGTTTGCAGACCAAGAAATTAGAGAAAAAGCAGGGCTACAAGGATAGCCAACATTTTGGCCCTAGCCATTCAAATTCAGTGAGGACTCAGGACATAGGAGAACCTGTACTGTAACATCCTGTAACTCAGTGGCATCCCTAATTTTCTGAAGGAGATTATAGGGCCAGAGAGGAAAGTGGTCAGTGACGTAGAGTGTGCCTAAGGAGAGTCACCTGGAGAGAAAACATTCTCTCGGGCTTTCACAGAGAGCAAATTGGTCAAGCAATGGCTCATCTACATGGCTGACACTGAGAAAACATCTACAAACTGTTGTACAAGGTATCAGGGTAAGTCCAGAGGGGATTTGACTAACCTTGTCAGTTCAAAAAGTTACATTTTGCTTTATCTTGGTCTTAACCATCCAGCAGAAAAGTATAAAAACGAGGTATTAAAAAGTAAAGCAGTATTATATGCTGAGCTATACACGTTCAAGTCAACAATCACTTACACTGCCAATCACGCAGATAACCGCTACTATTATTATAGACTACTGGTCTATACTGGATTACTTGGATGAATTCATGTACCTACAATATATGAATGGCAACAAAACACATGTTACAAAAGTAAACCAAAAAGGGGGATATAAATAAAGGATGATTTTGTAGTGAAAAAAAAAAAATATATATATATATATATATATATATATCTGTATATACAAAATAGCATAGATATACAGCTACTTTCTCTTAGTTCAATGAGAAGAAAGTTTTGAACTAATGTTTGACAAGTTTATTATGTCTGCATCTTGTACTACGAATAACTAACACAAAGACAATTATATTCAATGTAAATAATGTAACTGTCCTATTAACCTGTTTTGAAACTGTCTCACTGCTACTTTTTTCTCAATAAAATTAATAAAAAATAAATAATAGAATAAAATTTTAAAAACTGCAAAGAAAATATTAAGATTTCTTGAAAGTAAGCATGAATATACAATTATTTGTCCAAACTTGCATAACTATATCTACTAATCTGAGCAATAGTTCTAATGATAAAAATAGATAAAAGCCATTGTTAATTAGCTATTCCTGTTTGGAAAATCTGTAACATATATATTGTTGTATGCTGCCCTGTTTCAGTTTCTTTTTCTGTTTACTTTTGCTTCTGTTTTTCCTCTTAAAAATTAAATTAAAAACAGTAAAATGTAAAGAAAAATTAATTTAAAAACACTGGCTGATATATCATCTATGTGATTCTCAAATGTGTTGTTCAGATTAGCAGATAGAGTTATGTATATTTCGATCTATGGTTGGATATTACCACTTGCTTTAAGGAAGCATGAAATTTTTGTTTGTTTTTGTTTTTTGGCAGAAACATGGATAGAACTTTGGGCCCTTGCACGTGCCAGGCAAACACTTACTCTACTGAGCGATTTCCCCGGCCAAGCTGAAATTTTTATTTCTTTTTTCACCTTTTTTAAAAAAAAGTTTGTTTTAAAGCAGGTTTACTACTAATTGATATGACATTAGAAAGGGTATACATTTAGAAGATCAAGATATCAGATATTCAAGCATGGCTTTTGTATTATACACTGCTGTCCTCAATGTAGTTGCTTAGAAAATTCTACACATTAACTGTATTTTTAAAGACTGTTGAGATTTTCAGTACAATCACCTCAGCCATTCGCTTTACATACTTGTGTCATGTTTTCCCCTACCTTTTCTCTTTATCTTGTCCCTTTTTTCTCCTCTTCGTCATTTAATCCTTAAGTTCTCCACTGTGACAACTCAACAAGGAAAATAGTGAGCTGTACTCTACTCAGAAAGGACCTGGTTACATGTAGTTTAGACAACCAAGTTCAATCGGAGTAGAACACAGCACACAGCATGCAGTGTATACGTGCTCCTCCCACAGGCTCCACTGTCTTTCTTTAATTTTATTCTGAAAAGGAAGCCAAATAAGAACAAAAATCAGTAACAAAGACAGACCAACTAGTCAAGTATTCAAGCTTGGCCTTTGTATTATGCATTGCTATCCTCGATGTAGTTGCTTAGATTGCATCTCTTGGCATACAGGGAGTCAAGGTGAAAATTCTACATATTAATTGCTTTTTTGAAAAGACTGATGGAGATTTCCAGTAACTCACCTCAGCCATCCTGTATATATACTTGCAATGTGTTTTGCCTTACCTTTTTTCCATATCTTTTCTCTTTCTTCTCCTCTTTGTCAGTTAGTCCTTAAGTTCTCCACTGTGACAACTCAACAAGGAAAAGAGTGAACTGTACTCTACTCAGAAAGGACCTCGTTACATATAGTCTATACAACCAAGTTCAATCGGAGTAGAACACAGCACACAGCATGCAGTGTATACGTGCTCTTCCTACAGGCTCCACTGTCTTTTATTTAATTTTATTCTGAAAAGGAAGCCAAGTAAGAACAAAAATCAGAAACAAAGAAACAGGGCATATTCATATGCTGAGCTATAGAGGACTCAAGTCAACAACTTCTGACATTGCCAGATCCGCAGATAACCCACTAATATTATGTAGTATTGGACTATATTGGATTATTGAGCTGAATTTACACACCTACAATAATTGAATGGCAATGGAACACCCATCTCGGAGAAAACAGAACCAAATGAAGTATATAAACGAACGTCCATTTTGTAATATATATCTGTACATACAAAATAGGATATGCAGCTTTTCCTTAATTCAGTAAGATTTAGACTAATGGTGTTTAGAGAAGACATGTCTGCATCCTGTATTCTGAATAACTATTATGAAGACAATATGCAATGTTATTAATTGTTGTAACTGTCTTACTAACCTGTTTTGAAACTGTCTGATTGCCATTTCTTTCTCAATAATATCAATAAAAAGCTTGCAACACTACACATGTTGCAGATTTTCAAACCAAGAATAGCTGAATAACACTGGTTGATATATTATCTATTTTATCGTCAAATCTGTTGCTAAGATTAACATATATAATTATGCAAGCTCAGATATATGGCTGGATATTAGCACTTTATTTGAAGAGAGCTGAAATTTTTCTTGTCTCTTTTTTTAACTTTTTTTAAAAGTTTGTTTTACAGAGAGTATGGTAATAATTGATGTGACATTAGAAAGAGTATACATTTAGAAGACCAAGATGTGAGGTATTCATACAAAAGCTAAAGCTTGGCTTTTGTATTATGCAGTGTTGTCCTCGATGTAGTTACTTAGACTGCATCTATTAGCATACAGGTAGTCAAGGTGAAATTTCCACACATTAACTGCTTTTCTGAAAAGATTGATGAGATTTTCAGTACAATCACCTCAGCCATTCGCTATATATACTTGTATCATGTTTTCCTTATCTTTTCTCTTTTTTCTCCTCTTCGTCGTTTAATCCTTAAGTTCTCCACTGTGACAACTCAACAAGGAAAATAGTGAGCTTTACTCTACTCAGAAAGGACCTGGTTACATGTAGTCTATACAACCAGGTCCAATCGGAGTAGGGCACAGCACACAGCATGCAGTGTATACGTGCTGCTCCTACAGGTTCCACTGTCTTTAATTTATTCTGAAAAGGAAGCCAAATAAGAATAAAAATCAGAAATAAAGACAGACCAACGTGTCAGGTATTCAAGCTTGGATTTTGTATTATGTATTGCTATCCTCGATGTAGTTGCTTAGATTGCATCTCTTGGCATACAGGGAGTCAAGGTGAAAATTCTACATATTAATTGCTTTTTTGAAAAGACTGATGGAGATTTCCAGTAAATCACCTCAGCTATCTGTATATATACTTGCAATGTGTTTTTCCCTTACCTTTTTTCCTTATCTTCTCTCTTTTTCTCCTCTTTGTCAGTTAGTCTTTAAGTCCTCCACTGTGACAACTCAACGAGGAAAATAGTGAGCTGTACTCTACTCAGAAAGGACCTGGTTACATGTAGTCTAGATAACCAAGTTCAATCGGAGTAGAACATAGCACACAGCATGCACTGTATACGTGCTGCTCCTACAGGCTCCACTGTCTTTTCTTTAATTTTATTCTGAAAAGGAGGTCAAATAAGAACAAAAATCAGAAACAAAGAAAGAAACAGGGCATGTTCATATGCTGAGCTATTAAAGACTCAAGTTAACAACTTCTGACATTGCCAGATCTGCAGAAAACCCACTAATATTATGTACTATTGGACTATATTGGATTATTTAGCTGAATTTACGCACCTATAATAATTGAACGGCAACGGAACACCCATCTTGGAGAAAACTGAACCAAATGGGGTATATAAACAAAGGTCCATTTTGTAGTGAACATATATATCTATATATAGATATATATAGATATGTATCTATATATATCTGTACATACAAAATAGGAGAGATATGCAGCTACTTTCTCTTAGTTCAGTAAGTTTTAGACTAATGGTGTTTAGAGAAGATATCATGTCTGCATCTTGTATTCTGAATAACTATTATGAAGACAACAATATGTAATGCTATTAATTGTTGTAACTGTCCTACTAACCTGTTTTGAAACTCTCATTGCTATTTCTTTCTCAATGATATCAACAAAAAGCATGCAACACTACACATGTTGCAGATTTTCAAACCAAGAATAGCTGATTAACACTAGTTGATATATTATCTACTTTATCATCAAACCTGTTGCTCATATTAACATATATAGTTATGTAAGATCAGATATATGGCTGGATGTTACCACTTTATTTGAAGAAACCTGAAATTTTTCGTTTTTTAACTTTTCTAAAAGTTTGTTTTACAGAGAGTATAGTAATAATTGATATGACCTTAGAAAGGTTATATACATTTAGAAGACCAAGATGTGAGGTATCCAAGTTTGGCTTTTGTATTATGCATTGCTGTCCTCGATGTAGTTGCTTAGATTGCATTTATTAGCATACAGGTTGTCACAGTAAAAATTCTACATATTAATTGCTTCTTTGAAAAGACCGATGGAGATTTCCAGTAACTCACCTCAGCCATCCTGTACATATACTTGCAACATGTTTGTTCCCTACCTTTTTTCCTCATCTGATTTCTCTCTTCTTTGTCATTTAATACTTAAGTTCTCCACTGTCTTTTGAGGGCTGTCCAGATCGCTCCAAGGAAATGTGACAACTCAAGGAAAATAGTGAGCTTTACTCTACTCAAAAAGGTCTCGGTTGCATGTAGTCTAGACAACCGGGACCAATTGGAGTAGAGCACAGCACACAGCATACAGTGTATACGTCCTCCGGGACCAATTGGAGTAGAGCACAGCACACAGCATACAGTGTATACGTCCTGCTCCAACAGGCTCCACTGTCTTTAATTTTATTCTGAAAAGCAAGCCAAGCAAGAATAAAATCAGAAACAAAGAAAGACACAGGGAAACATACAACAGTACATATGTTACAGATTTTCAAACCAAGAATAGCTGATCAACAATGGTTGAGAATTTTATCCATTTGACTGTCAAATCTGTTGCTCAGATTAACAGATATGGTTATGTAAGATCCGACATATGGTTGGCTATTACCACTTTCTTTGAAGAAACCGAAATTTTTGTTCTTGTCTTTTTTTTAACCTTTTTCAAAGTTTTTTTAAAAAAAAATACAGGGTATAGAACTAACTGATATATGAGATTAGAAAGGGTTTACATTTAGAAGACCAAGATGTGAGGCATTCAAGCTTGGCTTTTGAATTACACATTGCTGTCCTCGATGTAGTTGCTTAGATCACAGCTATCAGTATATAGTTAGTCAGGATGAAAATTCTACACATTAATTGCTTTTTTGAAAAGACTGATGGAGATTTTCCATACAATCACCTCAGCCATCCTTTATATTTAGTTGCAACATATTTTCCCCTGCCTTTTTACCTTATCTTTTCTCTGTTCTTCGGTGTTTAATGCTTAAGTTCTCCACTGTGTTTTGAAGGCTGCATATTCACTCCCAGGATATTTGATAACTGAACAAGGAAAATAGTGAGCTTACTCTACTCAGAACGGACTTGGTTACATGTGGTCTAAACCACCAGGAGCAACTGGAGTAGGGCCCAGAGCTCAGCATGCAGTGTGTACATGCTGCTCCTACAGGCTGCACTGTCTTTTCAAGGTTGCATCACTGCTCCCAGGAAATGATCTTAAATAGCCCTAATTCCTAGACAATTGACATCAATTCAATTATCTTTTTTGTTTTGTAATTCTTATTTAAGAATGTTCTCACCTGATCTTTACATACCTGCCTAATTTTAAGAAGTAACAGAAGATTATCCTATTTTTCTTCTACTAGGTAGTATTTTCCATCATCCCAACCTCTTATGTGTACATGTCTTAAGAATGAACCACAAGCCAGAGGTGGAGGTACACACTTATAATCTTAGCACTTGGGAGACTCAGTGGAGAGGATTGTTACTAGCTTGAGCCCAGCCAGGGTTATGTGGTGAGTTCAAGGCCAACCTGGACTACAGAGAGAGACCTTATCTCAGAAAGCTAAACCAACAAAGAACCAGTGAAGAAAATCAGAAACCCAGGCTCATGGAGTACTAACGGCCTTTTGGGTTGCAAGAAAGAACCTTAGCGGCCCAGCTTGAGCTCATTTCTATCAGTATCCAGAACCACTACAACTGAAGAAGTTGGTGAGCCCTATTCTACTCAGAGGGGCCTTGGTGGCATACTATTCAAACAACCAGGACCGTTCTGAGTAGGACGTGGCACACAGCACACTGAATGTAGAGATGCTGACCCAGCCAGCTCCATCATTTCCTGCAGCTTTTCCCCATTACCAAGAGTGGTACTTGAGCACAGAACTTTATGAACAAATCCAAGAATACCCATCATATTGCCTGCAAGCCATCTATCACCCAACTACAATATTCTCACTTGCTCTGTTTCATGTGATTATTCTCAGAACAAACCTATTATCTTCTTTAACCTCTTCTTTACTTTTAATAAGGGGAAGCTGTTTATTCCTATTACTACTCACCATAGAAACTGTGAAGATGTGTGACATGCAGGATGTCATGACAGCACTGCTGGATCATGGAAGACATCTCAAGGGTACCTGGGGTTCCATGCACTAGCATGAAGATGTAGCCATAAGCATTGTATTGGTGAGCCTTACTCTCCCCAGAAAGGTACTGGTTCCGTGTGATTCCTGAGACCAGTAAGTTCCTGAGGAGAGCACTGCGCACACCAGAGCTACTTGTAGGTCTTACTCCAACAGGCTCCATCATCTTCTGTGGATTCCATCACTGCCCCTGCTGTAGTACAATACCCAAATCTTTACATGAGTGTTTCAAAATTCTTCTAAGTATTCACTCCACTTTTGCTTCAATTTCTTGCTCTCTGTGCAAGTATCCTCTGACCTGTTTTCTGTTTATCTGGATGATTTTAAGGACCCAAAGGACACTTTTTTTGTCTTTTTGTATTTCTGCAGTATTTTCATTTCTGTAACCTGTCTAAGTACAAAAGCACCCCGTGGGCAGAGGAACATGGAGGCTGTAACAACTTCTATAAATCATTTCCCCTGAGACAGAACTCAGGAAACCAAAACTCAAAGCAAAAATCTGAAAATTATTCACAAACCAATCTACTGCTACAAGCCCTCCAAAAATTAAATGAGAGATCACTGTGTCTGCTTTACTTGAAGATAAAGAAAAGACTCATCTAAAGACTTAGGACAAAAGATTTGCACATGCACTGTACCTCCCCAGTCTCTTAGTCTAGAAATTAATGCTTTCCACTTGAGGGAGGTTGAAGGACTTAACCAATGCCTTGAAACCAAGCTTCTGCCTCCCTATGGTGAAATCTGGGTCTCAGTGAAGACCAATAGCCCCTTCCACCAGAACAAGACTCATCTACTCAGCCACTAGGACTGTGCCATCCAAGTAGAAAGTCACTGTCCACACCATCTCTCTTCCAACTTCTGGCAGCAGAGTAATAAGCAAGGCTCTATCTGCTGAGTAGTAGTATAGGGAAGCTAACACATATATGTCACAAATTTAATAAGCCAGAAGAAATGGATGAACTCCTAGACACATACACTCATGAGGAAAAAAAAAACTTAAAGCAAAACAAAAATAATGAAAAAGCCCAATACCAAGTGGAATGCCACTAAACATTCAAAGATTTCTTGATGATCGCTATGCTTTCTGAAGTGAGATGATCCCTCATTGCTGTTTTAATTTGCATTTCTCAATGTCCAGAGATGTTTTTCACATGTTTATTGACTATTGGTACTTCGGAAAATTGTCTATTCTTTCATTTTGATTGCCCATTTTTTGATTGGGTCTTCTACTTTCGAGAGTCTTCTTTTGTTTCAGTTCTTTATACATTCTAGATGTCAATCCTCTGTCCAAAGAATAGCTGGCCCTTTTTCCCATTCTGTAGGTTGTCTTTTCACTAATTAGGTATATCATTTGAAGTGCAGAAATTTTTTAATTTTATATGATCCCATTTGTTGGTTCTCAGTATGAACTCTTGTGCCACTGGGGTTCTGCTCAGAAAGACCTTGCCTATATTTTCAAGAATTTCACCTAAGGAAAGATAAACTGAGGGCCAACCAGCGGATTAAAGTGCCTGCAGGGGTCGGGGTTCAATCCCCAGTCCTGACTTGCTGCTCCCTCCCCCAAGGCTGAGGTCGGCCCCGCCCTGCTGGGGAATGTTGAGGCGGCAACTGAGACTGGGTGTGGTGGCCTGTGTCTGTAATCCCAGCTCTTGGGAGCTGTTAACAGGCAGATCACTATGAGTAGGATCTAATAGTGAGACCCTGAACACCCTGTAGACCATTCCCTAAAAAATAAAAAAAGATAAACTGGAAGAATTCTTAGGCAAATAAATCCAACCTGAGACCATACTTCTAAGTGCAGTAAGTCAGACTGCAAATATCTTAAATATCACAAACTTAAATATCTCATGATTTCTCTTATGAGAAACAGAAGTGAATAAAAAGCAAAATAGTACATAAATAGGAATAATGGAGAACTTTTTTCAGATGAATGATGGACCAAGAAAGACAGCAATGAGGGGAAGTAAAAACAGAATTGAAGGGGAAAAATGATAAAAATAGACTATTTACAAATAAGAAGTGGGCCAAAAGTTTGAAAGAGCATGAAGGGATAGAACGTAAGCAAAAAACAAAGAAATAAAGATGTATTACATACGTGTACCAACTCATGATAAATATAATTATGTGAGCTAGTACTAACAAAAAATTAAAAATGAAATATTTAAAGTAAAATTAATGCCAATCTTCAAGATATTCCAAAAAAGACAGTAAGGAATTTTTCCAAACACATTCTTTGAGGCCAGTGTTACCCTTACAATAACCAAAAAAAGTAACAACAGAGAGAAAGAGATAGAGCGATGAAGTGGGTAGAGAGGAGCAGAAGGAGAAGGGGGAGGGTGGTAAGGAGGGAGGGAGGCAGGAAATCCGTCCACACAGATCATCTTACTACTGTGTGCTGCTGGGGTGCTGCTCAGAAAGTCCTTGCATCATTGATGTATGCTGATATAATAATCTATACAAAATAATACACAAATTGAATCCAATCCATGATAAATGTAACACCATGATCAAGTTGATTTTGTCCTACAGATGCAGGGATAGTTCAACATATACTAATCAGTAAAAATGATACAACACATAAATGACATATGATCACATAAACCATATGATCATCTTATTGGATGCAGAATAGAAATATGAAATGGAACATCATTCATGAAAAATATAGTTAAAGTTTCGGTATAGAACATACCTTCTGATATCGAAGGCCATAGGTAAAAGCTAAACACTGACATACTGAACGGGTAAAACTGAAAGCTTTCCAAGACTTGCAGCAAGATAAGGATATTCACTTTTACTACTTTTATTCAATGTTACTACTGGAGAGAACTGTCCAAAGTAATCAGGTAAGAGAATAAAATAAAGGACACCCAATTGGAAAAGGTGAATTCAAACTCTCACTGTGTCATATGGCAATCATATATCCAAATTAGAACTGAGAAACAAATTAAGCAAAATTGCAGATTTAAAAATATGCAAAAATGAGTGGTACTTTTATGTACCAACAGTAAACTGGCCAAAATATAAATCAAGGAAGCAATTCCATTTGCAACAGTTACAAAGATAAAGTAGGCATAGATTTAAGCAACGAAGTGAAAAATGTCTGTAATATCAACCATAAAATACTGATAAAAATTCAAGAACAAACAAATATATAAGGATATCTTGTGTTGATGAAATGGACAAATTAGTATTTCTGATTTGGGGTTTGCAAGGTGAATATTATTTTATAATGAATCATCTACAAGAATCATATACAAAGAGTGCAGGAAATCTGCCCACACACTAAGGATCAAAGAATCCAGCTGAGGGCCCGGATCCCACAATAGCATCCTGCATGAGTCCAGTTGAAGACCTAGAGCCCTTAACAATGCCTCCCACAAGGCCAATCAGAGGCCTAGAGCCCACAACAAAGTCTCATGCAGGCCTGCTTTAAGGATCTATGCTGGTAAAGCCCAAAGATCAATGGTGGAAGCTGGAAAACCTATGCCAGAGGGATGAAGGATCTGTGCTATAAGGCTGAGGCATCTGAACTAGAGCTAGGAAGCAATGCTTACGGCAGAAACCACATCTCCCCCAAAAGTACCTTAGCCATTTTTTCCCCACAAAAGATGCCAGGAAAACTATTTCCGTATGTAGAAAATGCAACTATAACTTTATCTTTCATCACTTATAAAGAAACAATGGACTACAAACTTACACATAAGGCTTGAAACTCTGAAAATACTAGAAGACAGAGGAGAAACGTTTTAAGATATTAGTTAGAATGAGCAAAGATTTTTCTTTTTGCCATGATTATAAAAAACATAGGAGGGGCAAGGGAGATAGCTCAGTACAGTAAATGCTTGCCTGGCAAGCCCAAGGGTCTGAGTTCAATCACCAGTTCCACCAATAAATAAATAAATAAATAAATAACATAGGAAATAAAAGCAAAATTAGATAAGTAGGATTATACCACATCAAAAAGCTTCTGTACAATCAAGGATAAAAACAACTGAGTACAAAGAAAACAGACAGGATGGGAGAAAATAGTTGCAAACTCAACTTCTGATAACTGATTTCATATCTAGAATACTCTATATGGGACCTCCAAAAATTCAATAAGCAAAGAAATACATAATTCAACTTTAAAAAAGAATCCAGAGATGTTTCTTTCTTTTTTTTTTTTTAGAAGTAAAAAATACAAGAACCAAAATTTTTTATTTTTTGGCGGGGGTTCACATTTTAAATTTATTTGTGAGATTTTTCTTTTTTGTAAATAAATGATGAAATAATGCAACACCTAAATTCTAGAAAATGGTAGTTTCCCACCCTCCTGTGGATAGAGGGCATGATCAATCTATTAACAGAGATGTTTCTTAAAGATAATATACAAATTAATGACATGTAAAGGAAAAATGCTACCACTAAACACCTGGGATATGCAAATCAAGCAATGAAAGACCACCCCCCTCCAGGAATAACGACTATTAACAAAACCCAAAGATACCAAGATATGGAGAAAAGGAAACTCTTATACACCATTGGTAGGAAAGTAAATTCGTATATTCATCATGGCAAAAACCACAGAGCTTGCTCAAACAATTAAAAACAGAACCACCATGACAGAAAATAGCAGTCCCACTTCTAGAGTTATATGCAAGGGAAATAAATTACTGAAAAGACATCTGTCTGCACTCCTGATATGCTCATCACAAAGATATTCATAATAGGTACAAACTGGAAACAACCTACATGTGCATCAAGTGATGAATGGGTAAGAAAATGTGGGACATATAGATAATAGAATCCTAATGAGGTATAATAAAAATGAAATCCTTAGATGAGAATGGAGTCCATTATGTGAAATGCAGTAAGACAGGTATAAAAAAGATATTCCTTGATCTCTTTCATATGTGAAATCTAAAAATGTAGGTAAATGGAATGATGGTAATTAGAGGAAAATAAGTAGTATAGTGAGTGCTGGGGAAATGTTGACCAATGAATACCAAGTTACATGGGAGAAAGATGTTTTCTAGTGTGCTGCTAGGGTGACTGAAGCAACAGTGAAATGAAGGTATATTTCAAAGGGCTAGAAGAAAACATATTGCACGTTTTCACCATTAAGGAACGATAAATGAGGGCTGGCAAGGTAGCTCAGCGGACTAAGTGCCTGCTTATGCAAGTGCTGGGGCTGGGGTTTGATCCCTGCCACCACATGCCACACCAGCCCCTCCTCGGGTGTGCTGAGCTGGGGACTGTCCAGGCATGGTGGTACATGACTATAATCCCAGCACTAGCGAGGCTGAAAACAGGAGGATCACTATGAGTCCAAGCTTCATAGTGAGACCCCGCACAAAATTCAAAAAATAAAAAAACAGATGAGGTGATAAATTGGATTTAAATATGTATACATGTATGAAAACATTATGTTTCCCCATTAGTACATATAGTCTTTTGTTTTTGTGTACCAGTAAATTAAATTTTAATTGCAATGCAAGAAGCCCTACCATATCCTTTTCTCCAACGAAATGCCTACCATCCAAATGTGCAAAATTGGTTTCCAAACACTCAAAATTCTAAAAGAGAATCAATGATAAATAAGAAACAAGAGAGGACAGATAAGGCACTTTTCGGGCACCTTCTTCCTTCTCTCAACTTTGGAGTTTCTTATTCTTTCATCAAGGTGAAATTTTTGGAACATGTTTCTCCTTACATTCTGAAACACAGGCTTCTTGTGTTCCAACTTTCTCAGAATTCATCTGGGTCTGAGAAAATTTTCAAGAACCAGCTCTGGTCACAAGCAGAAGTATCCTCCCACAGCTACCTTACATCATCAGTACCCAGGTGATTTGCGTCATCTAAGCTTGACACAAATGTAGCCAAAATACATCTTATTTCTTCCTCAAAGCAAAAATAGTAAATGATACAGGGGAAAGAACAAATATGCTTGTTTTCTGGGGTTCCTACAAGTCTATAAATGATTTAAGAACAAACACATAGAAAACAATCCATCTAATGAGACAGCTCTCTCATTATTGACATCTGTCATTAGCCTTAGGTTGGTTACTTGACTTATATGGATGAGCAAAAGGCTGTTTATCATGCAGGAAACAGGTGCCATAAAGGTACCAGCTGACCTGTAAAGAGAATCCAGTATCTCACTGCCTGATAAGTTATGCAAAAGAAAAACAACCAAAAATAAAATAAGTGAAATAAGCATTTATAGTCCTGAAATGTTTACTTACATAGCAGCAAAGCACTTAAGTACTGTTACAGCAAATTTTTTTCCTGTATTTTAGTACAGGGTCTGCAGCGTCTCACTATGTAGGTCGGACTTGTAGTGATTCTCACCTGTGTTCAGCCTCCCACAAACTGGGGTCACAGGTGCATGCCACCGCGCCCAGTCTCAATCACTGTCTCAGTGCGCCCTGGGGGCGGGGCCAGCACAGAAGGCCGGGGATCGAACCCCCAGCCCCTGCATCTGCGTAAGCAGGCACTTTAATCTGCTGAGCTATTTGCTCAGCCCTTGCTATGGCAAGTTTTTCATGTCCCCTCACAAGTGACCCACGTCACTGCCAGCGCTGTCAATAGAAATAATGAAGAAACACATGAAGACACCATGAGACACTGAGAAGCAGCAAAGAAGAAGAAAAATCGTATGATCTCACTTCAGACATATCAAAAGAACATGGAGTTTTCTATGCATAAGTTACAGTAAATGTTTCAATAATTCTCTCTTCTGCTTATAATTTATCTCCAGTATTAAAATGTTTCTCTTTAAATCCAATGTTTCTGAGCTCTTCCTCATTCTGGTGCACATGTGAAGCTGGCAAATATTTTTCTACATTCATGCCATCCTCAGCCCTAGGCTCTGTTTGAAGGTCTCATTCCCCTGCATGCATTCAAGCACATGTCAGTACTCATAGGAGTGTCTTTGACCATCCTCCTCACTGCACTGCAAACCTCTGGGGAGTGAAGTCAACTGACTCACTCATTTCTCGGTGCACCTACAGAAGAGTGGCACAGCTGCGAAATAAGTCACACTTAATATTACTAAGAGACTATCGAAGCCTGAGATGGTTTATTTTGGTGTGACATATACAGATGTGTGTAAGTATATATCAAATTTATCCTAGATTGTACTTAAAATATCACTTGTGTCTATACTAGGACATGTCTATTTATTCTGGATTTTGAACACTATTTCCACAAAAATCAAGAAATTTTATTATTAGAAAACTACTACCTTCTTCCTTTTGTGCCTCTACTTGTGATGCTTCAATTGTAAAAACGAAAATCTTCTATGTTACTGAAACAGGACAGGTAACCTAGTAGACATGGATTCATGGGCCTTGCCTCCCAGCCCTTGGTAACAATGTGAGGAATATGACTGTTCCATTTTATCCTGCTCTAATTTTAAGGACCAGTTACACAGTAGACCCCAGGATGTCTCATGGGCAAGAAATGCCTGTTCACCCATACATTACACTAGGAAGAAACCCCCTAAAACATAAGAGCATGTGCCTAATCCGACGCAAAGTCACCAGTCACTAGCCCACCCCAGTGGAAGCACTAAGGCTGGGCTTATTCTATTAACAGGTCAACCTGGTATCTGTTAGACGTGTGTTCCCTTCAACTATTCTCTTAAGCTGAAGCCCCTCCCCATTTTCTCTTTCTTCTCAATTAAAGCTTTTGCTAATAAATTCAACCTGATGTTTCAGTTTCACCACTGAAAAAAGTTACCTGTATCACTGGCATCAACATTCAGTGGGTGTTTTAGTGAATAAGCAAACTGAATATAAATAAGCAGAAAACATTCTATACGCATGTGAAAAACATCAGTCCATGCAGGTAATAACTGAACATGCTCCTCTACCACCACACTTAAGGTAATGGTGGAAATAGTAAGATTTATAGCAGTAGTTCTACTGGTGATAACAAAAGAAAAACTTACAAAATAATTAAATACTTAGTCAATAAGGGAGCTCATATCTTCCTTCAGCTTTCCATACTTGACATAAATATGTACTAAGTAATTAATAAATCTGCAAATGAGACTTGTCATGAGATTTAACTGAAGAAACATTTAGGAAGTACATTTTGAAAGTGTATCCCCAAATACAAACACTACTGAGCTTTATGGGAAGAGAGTTAACTCAGCAAGCCTGTATGACTCAATCCTTGCCCATGCCTAATCCATCTCATTTTTAGTACTGGCTCTTGAGAAGTATCTGAGAGTGTATGTCTGCGATTTTTACTTCCGAATCCTTACAGCTTCTGTTTGAAAATAGTGTTTTCTATGCCAGAGGCCTTCAGAAACACTGGAACAGTTTGATTAGAAAGTTTAATTTGACATTGTGATTTATGCTGAACACCTGTTTTTGCTCTGAGGGTCTGAAATTCAAATAACTGAGTTTAGACACACAGGCACTGAATTCCTGAGCAGAACTACAGTAAGCATGCTGGACACTACTGCTTGGGTAGGCCTCTTCATGAATGTTGCCATATGTTGTTCTGGGCGACTTAAGCGTATTCCATTTGATGCCAATAGAAAGGAACACATGGGATCTTCCACTTTTTTTTCTAAGAACTTACCCTTTGTCTCTTTGCTGATTTTAATCTGTATCTTTCACTGTAATGAACCATGAATAGAACAGCACATGAGTCCTTTTAGTGAAGCATCAAGCTTGGAAATAGGGGGGTCCTGATAGTATAACAAGCAGAAAAGCTTTGCATTTCCAAATGCCAATAAATATGACAGCATGAACTGCTCTTTGAGAACTACTTTCCTGAGGGTGGGGGTTTGCCTCAGTAGTAGGAACATATGGTTAACATGCATGATAACCTAGGTTCAATTCACAGCATGAAAAACAAAAGCTACTTTCCAAGAAGTAAGTTATCTCAGGAATTCTTCGTAAAAGCAGCAATTGTTATTTTATTTTCATACCAAAAGTTCTCTGGATACTAGTACTTAAGGAATAAAATCCTAGCAAGGCTACATGAAAAAAAAAATCATGATTTTGGAACTCAGTCCTCTGAAGAATGTAAACCCTTACAACAGAAGTCATTAGAATCATTAATGATTTAGAGCCTTTACTAGAGCTATGTGGTACAATGCCTTACTGTAAACTTTTAAATCCTACAGGTGTAACACTATAATTACAATGGCCCTAAAATTAAAGTAATGACAGAGGTTGAGATATTGAGGAAAAAAGTAATATGCTAAGTTAAAGTGATTCTTATACATAAGCCATAATCAGTAGGAAAAAAATAAGAACAGAGCAAGGCCAAGCATGGTGGTGCAAACCTGAAATCCTAGCTCTCGGAAGACTGAAGCAGAAGGATCGGCTCAAGTTTGAGGCCAGCCTGGACTACAAAGTGAATGTAAGGCTAGCGAAGTACGTAGTAAATACCCTGTCCCTGAAAAATTTTTAAACATTTAAAAATACTCAGAAGACAAAGAATAAACAGGTAGCAATACAAAAAGAAATATAGGAAGAAGCTGTACATTCATAATTTACTTACCCAGCAGGTAATGTACTTGGAGCTTCTATGTGCATTTTCTCATTTGATTCTCACAACAAACTCATGTCGCGGAAAATTCTATTAACTCACTGGTATTAGTTTGTCATTATGGTAGGACTAAGGAGGAAGCACATGAACGTATATTAAGATCCTGAAGAGCAAAGAGAAGCAAAAGGCATTACATTAAGTACCACAATCTAGCGTATCTAAAAATGATGAATTCTTCATGGCATGTTCACTTCCTACTCACAGCATACTTAGCTAGCTACAAGACGTAAGATTTTTAGTCATTCTATTTAGCTGCAACTCACCACTGCTGTTCAGTATTTCTTTAAGCCAATGATCCATGATTTTACTGTTTCAGACATATGACAAGGCAGCCCAGGTGTTGGCAGTACAGCCCTTCCAAGCTCTTGGTAGGAAGACAAGCTTTATGGAATGAAGTGTTTCTTCACCACTTATTCATTATAATGCTGTACATGTTAATGAAATAACATAATCAAGATTTGCAAAATGGCTGCAGCCACTCCAAATCGATGTTTTGATTTAATACCCACACAAAGTGCTAACCTAAAGGCACCAACCTAATTCATCATCCAAACAATAACAAATAAGAAACCCTGGCAATAAAATAGATTAAAATATGATCATTCTATGACATAACCAGTAAAAAGTATGGCATTATTTACAATATTAGTGGGGGCTGGGGAAATAGCTCGGCGGTCCAAGCACCTGCCCGGCAAGTACAAGGACTTGGGTTCAATCCGTGGTACCACATGCCACGCATACTCCATAACCCAGGCACATCTGGCCAGCCACCAAAACCAGGTGTGATTGCGTATGCCTGCAATCCCAGCACTTGGGAGGCACAGGCCGGAGGATCACTATGAGTCTGAGCTGCACAGTAAGACCCTGTACCAGATACATAAATAAATCTTTTTTTAAAAAGATACTACTGATTAAGTTCAAGGGTAGTGAAGAGGAGACAAAATAATCTTTTATGTAATCTTGATTTTGAGCATAAAATCAAGAAAAGTTATCATTTACAAGCAGAAAGATCCTAATGCATTCCCTATATATCGGTATATTCATAAATGGCTACAGACACCCATCACTCCCAGAGATAACCACAGAGTACTCTGGAGAACACACAGCAGCAGAATAGTAAGTAGCATGACTTTCAGGATGTACATAAAAAATAAAATACAAAACACAATTAATAGAAACCAAAATAAACATCTACATAAGTTACATCAAAAAAATGCTGAATGTTCATATGTACTTAACATAAATTTTCACAGGTGGCAAAATATTATTAAACAACTCATTTTAAGTAATTGGCTTAGTTCATAAATTAAGTGAATCAGTACTAATTTTATTAATAATACAGCAGGTGCATTCTATTTTTTTTTAAAAAAAAAAAAAACAAACTCTTGCTATAAGTTATCAAAAAAAAAATTTAGCCTCAACCTGTCTCAGGAGTTACAGAGTCCTACCACTGGGTAAACAGACATGACTATTTAAAAAGAAGCTCAGTATCTTTTCTCTATACTGGCCAAGGCACAACAGTGATCTATCAGAAAGGGGAAGCCAATGGCGAAAGCTTATCTCGTCTGATTGCTCAGACAAAGAATGATGGCTCCACTGCAAGCTCAGTCTGGGAATTTCCCACAGTAAGAGACCAAAACAGAAAAAAAAAATCATCTCAAGAGAAGCAGAGAAATTATTTGTCTGAATATGAAAAATAATAAAAGCCAATTAGGTGTAACAGGATATATTCTCAAACTGTTGGAGAGTGTCTACAAAAAGCAACAGCTAACATTAAACTTAATTGTGCAAGGCTGAGTGTATGCCTCCTGAGAACAGGAACCAGGCACAGATATTTGCACCTAGCATGTCTGTGCAATAATGATGCCGAATTACAGTCATGAAATAGATGGCTAAACGCTGGTGATAATTTCAAAGCTTAAAAACCCTGGACTGAATGATAAATTCCCTCCACTTGTGTTCGTATACTACATGTACCATAAATCCACTGACATAGACATAGTGTTCTATGAATGAAAACCAGTAGAATATATTCCACTATGTATGTGAAAGACAAGTCACCCACTGAATTCTGACTGATAACTGACTATACTATTCTTACTACTAATACAATAGCAGTGTTAAGACTAAAATCATTAGCTTCTGGAGTAACAAGAATGATAATAAAAAGAAAATTTGCTGAGTGACCTGGCAGAAACATACTTTGGATTTTCAGATTTTCAAAGCTGATATGCATGACAAATCTCTACAAAATTATTAATTGCAAACCTTTGATTTATGGTGGAAGACTAATGAAATGTAAGGAGTATATATTTGGAAAGTGATACACTGCAGAATGCTAAAATATTTACAGTGTCACAATATCACATTGTATACCTACTAAATACTATTTAAAGATAGAATTCTCATCTGCAACCTACTTAACTGCCATAAAGTAAATTCACTGGTACACATCTATAACCCAGCACTCTATGAACCTGCAGCAGGAGGATCCCAATTTGGAGCCCAGCCTGGAGAATGTAATGAGTTTCTGTCTCAGTATAAGAAATACAAGAAGCACTGGGAATATAGCTCATTGCCAAGGCCTTGGGTTTAATCCTCAATACAAAAAAGAGAGAGAAGGAAGGAGGGAGGGAGGGAGGTTGGGAGGGAGGAAGGGAGGAAAAAGAAAAACAAAAAGGAAATAAACTCATTCATGAATTCTTAATGCAAGACAAACTTCTCGTTTTTTCATACTCAAAGCTTTCCTGATAGAAGTGGTTCTGGATGATCCTATGACAAATCTACTGAGAACGATGCAGTCTTCTAAAGTTATGATGAAACAAGAGCTGAGGATTGCTAAAATAGGCACAGCCCAGCAATGAGGACGATGTGCTGGCTTTTGGAACAGTGCTATTTTTAGTAAGGTACTTATTTAAGTCTATTTCAGAAACCCTCAATTTTTTGTTTACACCTTCTCCCCTCTTCCTCCAGCTCTTGTTCTTCCACTCCCTTTTTTTTTGTTTTTACAAAAGACTTATCTCCGTTACCCATCATCTGTCTTTTATCTTGCTTCCTCAAACAAAAGAAACCAGGCAGTACTTAAATTTGCTTGTCTGATGTGTTTCCCTTACCATGATAGTACTCTTTCAAAACAGTACGAAGAATGCCAGTTATTGAGGAACGATTTTGAAGGAAGTGAACTATGAGCCTTCCTAACTACTGTTGTGGCTAAATGTCTAGTTACAGGATCCCTTCTGTTGCCTAGGCTCTCATAGTGGTGTTCATGACTCATCACTTTTCCCTTCATTGAAGTTGCCAGGTTTCACTGCCTGGCACATCTTAATTCTCCTTACTTTCCCTTCCCTTTTCCCCTCCCCTTGCCCAATATTTTTTCCAATCCTTCCCATTTGCAAGATATCCATCTCTTTTTCCTCTTTTAGTATTGTTTATACTTTACACTCCAGTGAAAGTTATAATGAAACTTGTGCTACTAATATTATTTAACACTGTGTTTTCCAGATGTATGCCACTTACCCAAAAATGTCTGGAATGTATCCTTTTATATAGCCAAGAGATATTCCATTATGCACAGGTACATTTCTTTATCCTGTCATCTGTTGATGGGCATACAGGCTGCTTCCAGGATTTCACTATTACGGCTCATTCTGCTAAAACATAGAATGCACATTTCACCATAGCAAGATTGTCCTTAGCTCTCTGAAGAAGATACTTACAAGGGGAACAGCTGGGTTATATGCAATTGTTAATTTTAACACTTTTTTTTTTTTGGCAGAACTGGGGATTGAACGCAGGCCCTTGCACTTGCCAGGGAAGTGCTTATTCCACTGAGCCATCTCCCCAGCCCCCAATAATGTAGTTTTTTTTTTTTTTATTTATTTGAGAGAGAGAGAGAGAGAGAGAGAGAGAGAGAGAGAGAGAGA